>NC_045736.1:9188669-9197009 GCF_008692095.1 Etheostoma spectabile | reverse complement strand
GAGAAAGATTTATCTAGCTGATGTGATCTTACATACACTAGCTATTGTGAATGTGCGACTCCCAACAAAGATAGTATAGAAGTACGATTTCTCATTCTGTAGCTAAAACAAGGGAGATGTCTCACTCTGTAGCTGAAACAGAGACCTAAACACAGGGTGAAAACAGGATCTGCATACAATTCTTAACCTGAAAATGAGCGTAAAATGGGCGCTTTAAACGTGCATTCCATCCAATTTCCAGCAGGCGGGCAACTCCACTGGCTCCAAAAATAAGTCAGTTTCTATAAAATTCTATGGGGAAATTACCCTACTTCTGTCTTGATTTATTAGCTCAATAAACATTTTCCTAATGAGTTTATGGCCTCAATCGCTAGTTTCAAGTCTTCTTAAATACAGCATGATGTTTATTTTGTGAATCCCATTCATTTTAAAATAAAGCAAGGGATGCTTGAGGGGCATGGCTACACACCAATCTGTCAATCATGATAGAGGCTTAGCAATGCATATCCATGGCCCTGTGACATTAAAATAGCCGTAAACATGGTTTTGGGTGTATTTTCATCTTAAACTTTGACTATCTCCCTGTGTTTTCCCTTCACCAAATTTCTTTGGAACACTGGCTTTAGCTGAAAACTTAAGAGATGGTCTGCTGATTTTCAACCAGCTCTGTGTACTGCTGTACATGCTGAAAAATGGGTTGAAAATTAACGACTAACTCTCTTTAGCAATTACCGTAGCACAGCAAAGACAAAATACCAAAGATGGTGGTCACCAAAATGCAAACTCCTATTTACAAAACGGCAAATCAATGGGTGACGTTACTGATCAGAAGAAAAATGTAGCACTAGTGTACTAGTTTGAAGGGCAACTTCTTCATATATCTATGCACTAACTGTACATACACATCCCTGTTATCAGTCACAGTCAATGTCTACATCAAATCCACAGCCTACAACCGCCATCAGTGTTTACAGATGCAAAAAACAAAAGCCCTGTCTGTTACTTCTTAACAGATAAAAAAAAATCAATAAACTCAACAGGAGCTGGATTTAACATGGTGCACGCCTGACTGCCAGCCACCTGCCATAGCTAACACACTGAATGATCAGACCAGCGGTTGCTTCAATCTCAAGGATACACAAAACACACACACACACACACACACACACACACACACACACACACACACACACACACACACACACACACAGTTTGCCCAATGGAATGATACATGTGCACTATGATGTTGGCTCTCACCTCTCCCATCTGCCATGGAATCACAGCATCTCTGGAGATGGATAACTGGGTTTGAACAAACAGCAGTCTCATACTGGTGTGTTTTATTGCATTTACAGGATTAACCATATGAAGCAGTATCTTTGAGTTACAGTTGAAATTCATCTAGTTCTTTTGCACCTTTACAGCTAGAAGAGGGTTTCACCACCATATCTACTGTGATAACCATGCTACTTCGACAGTTCTGCTTTGTGGCTATTTCGTTTGTAAATTTGTTTGTGTTAAACTTCAACCTCAATAAAATTTTATTGCTGGGTGAATTTGCTACAACAGCAAATTATGATGGCCAGAAAATGTCACAAAGGACATCCAGTATGGCATGAGGTTATACCTGTTAATGCGTTTCTCTTTGCAACCTTTAAATTATATATTTTTTGTTTATCCATCTCACTTCAGATTACATTGTATAAACCAAATCAAACAGCACTCAGAGACTATCTCTACCAAGTCTACACAATGATGAGTCATAATTTTGAAGTGAACAGGATACAGCCACCTTTTTTTTTTTTAAGTTCTGTACTGGAAGTAAAAAGAGCAAAAACATTTGTTACGTTTGCAAAAATATTAAGACATTCTCAAACAATCTGAATTGGGATCCACACCAAAAACTACTTGTTTTTAGTCCCTGGCTGGACTTTCCACTAAATGTGATTAAAATCTGTTTAGTTTTGGAGATATCTTACAAACTAACAACAGAGAGATAACCAGAGCTCAAAACCTAACCTCCTTGGCAGAGGTAATGAACGAGATGCTGAATTAAACTGGCTACCACTTTCCACACACTCTGTTCCCTAAATATTTCCTTCATCTCTTTGTATGCGAGGACTACATTTTTCAGAGCCAATTTAGAATCATTCCACCCTTGGTCAGTCTTGATGTAGATGGATTCCCTTGTGTAACATCTGGCAGTCTCTAGGCAGTGTGTGAATCCCTCTATTCACACCCTGCTCATAAGCTGGTGTAAAATTGCCCCTTTGAATCTTCTCCACTGCGGATTCCTTATTCAGTAAGGCAGCCGTTCCCTGCGCACAGTCAGAATCTTTCTTTATTTTGTGTAATATGCTAAACACAGCCATATAACTTCTCTCTGTCGGTTTCTTTTTACTGATGAATGTGGCAGAATGGCTCTGAATTCCCCAGCTCCCAACGCTATAATGTGTGCCAGTCTCCTGGATTATGAGACATATGGAGGCATGTGAGTGCACAAGCAAGAGCAAATGAATTCACAAAGTATAACACACTCTTGTAGACACAGTTACAGATACAGCATACACAGTGTATAAACACTCTAATGGGAGAAACCAATATAGACGAACACACTCGTACGCAGGCATACTGTTAATATTTACACAGGTTTTTATTAAAGCTTGCACATTATAAATTGTACTAAACTGTGAGAATTTCAGATTTGGAAAATCCTCTAAAACCCTCCAACTTAGACTTAACAGTCATACTTTCATTTGAAGAAGGGAATCCAAATCTTTGCTTGTTAAAGCTCTGAGGCTAGAGCAACATACTTTAAAAAGCATTTCCCACCTCACATCATTCCACTGCCCCAAAGAAAAACTGTTCCTAAGGGCTAAATTTGAAAAAGAACGTATTGCTTAATTTTAACAGTACGGATGATTAAAAATAGAAAGGTTGAATGTAAAACAACCAATAACTATACAGTAGTCCAAGGGGTAAATCATTGTTCCCAGGAGCACTACACCTGCCTGCCATGTTTGTTAATGCATCATTGATAATACTGCAGTTGTTACAAAAATTAAAAAACTACGACGGTGTGATAAAAGAGAGGGACTACAGTACAACATCACCCCTCGCCACATGGTATGATCTACAGCTGACATCTGGCCTGTGAACCGGATCATAAAGGTCACTGTTGTTGGTTAGGGTTATATCAAAGAATATGTGTGCGTGTGTGTGTGTGTGTGTGTGTGTGTGTGTGTGTGTGTGTGTGTGTGTGTGTGTGTGTGTGTGTGCGTTTTCAGATGTACTACTTTCTGTGTGTGTGTGTGTGCAGTAAGTCTGGTTTTGATCAGTGCTGAAGGATTTAAAGCTCATAATACTTTATCCTGGCGTGGTACCAGTGACATACTTTTCACTAGTCTACCTCTTTGAACTGCATATTCTCTGTGGGGAAAAACAAATCACATGTAACATCTTCTCCTTGTATTTTTCTGGATACAGCTTTAAAGTGCGCCTTAGCTGTTGTTTTTATGATGACAAATGTTGCTGAACCGTGTATAAACACATGGAATGTACTTTTCTCCTTTAAATTTCACATCACTGATAGGTACTAATTTTAGTAGGAACATTTTTGGTAGCATTTGCATGAATTATAGCATGGTTAAATGGACATTTTGCTTATTGATACTACAGGGAAGAGATGCTGGCTTAACTTAGCATAAAGACTGAAAGCAGTGACAAACAAAGAAAAGGAATCACCTAAAGCTCACTAATTAAGTCATTGTATCTCATTTGTTTAATCGGTACAGAACCGTACTGTATAAACAAGTTGTTGCGCTGGTTGCCTGGCAACCTCACTGTGACAACAAGACTCCAGGAAGATACCGCAACCGGACAAGAAATCCAGCATGTTACTCGCTGCAAAACCCCAACTTGCATTTTTAATACTTTGGGATTTTGTAGCCTTTTTTTGTAATACGGAGCCTAATGTAGCCTACTGGGGACAAACACTAAACTCCAAATCTTCACAGTCGAGATTTTTTATTTATTTAATTTTTTCCCGGCATCTATTTTCTTTTTCCCTCCATTAAAGTCGAGATCACAACTTTCAAACTCGGCATCTCTTGTCAAAGTCAAGATCTCGCAAATAAAACTCGAGATCTCGCAAAACAAAGTCAAGATCTCACAAAAGTGTTTGTCCCAGTACATGTTTTTTTAATTTTAATTTATTTAATTTCTTTTCTATTTTTTTTATCCATGTCAAAGTCAAGATCTCACAAATAAAACTCGAGATCTTGCAAAACAAAGTCAACATCACACAAAAGTGTTTGTCCCCAGTACATGTATTTCTTTCCTCCATGTCACTTCCGGGGCTTCGTACTTTAGAGGTGCCGGTAGGTGGATTTCTTTTTTTTTTTTTACCCTTGGATAGAGGCAGGCGAGCTCTTCCTCTCTGCTTCCGGTCTTGATGATAAGCCTAGCTAACTATCACCTGGCTATAGCTTCATATTTAACAGAAAGATATGCAAGTGATATAGATATCTCACTATGCCTGGGCAAGACAGTGAACCTATTTGCCAAAAATGTATTACAAGATATACAACACCTTATTTGATTTTTTATCTTTTTTCATTGTAGAAACTGTTTTTGTAGTTTTCATACAGTTTCTAAAACAGTTGATAATTAACTACTTTCTCATAGCATACCAGCCAGTTAAAGACACCTGGGTGTAATAGGGGCCATGTGTCCCAGCAGCAGCCTTGTGCCCTGTCGAAGTGTCCTTGAGCCTGACACTGAACCCTTACTGCACCTGCTCACTCATCACTCTGCCTGGCAGCATCAGATTAAAATGTTAATGTGTATGTCAAGTGGAAGTATCAAATGCTTCAGGTTGTGGTAAATGAGGACTGTTGTGTTAAATGTTCCCAGCAATAACCTATTGCTACATAAAGAAGCCTGAATCAAACTTAAAAACGATCATAACAAGCATAAAGAGTAAAGTTAAACTGGAAACAATTCTAAAAGAACAATACCAACTTAGAAGTACAAATAATGAAAAGGTCGGTATGAAAATCAGGTCTCTGAGTAAACAACAATTTAGTCAATATAGTCACCTATAGTATATACACCAATAAATACAAACAGTTACTTTAAATATGATTTGTGGCAACCTTCATCAAATGGAGAGGATATTACCGTTATCAGTTCAGCTCAGAGAGCGTGATTCGCTATGAGGTTGGGACTCATTCCTGTAGGACATGCAGTATGCAGGCTATTTTGGATTACAGTATGGGCTATGGAACACTGCACACACACACACACACACACACACACACACACACACACACACACACACACACACACACACACACACACACACACACACACACACACACACACACACACACACACACACACACACACACACACACACACACACACACACACACACACACACACACACACACACACACACCGCAAATCATCCTGCCCGGATGTATCAGATTATACCATGCAGTACATTCAATTACATCTGGTGGCAGATGGTGTTAACAAAATCAAACACACATAATCTCTAAGACTGGATCCTTCAATTAGATATTAACCCTGGTATCCAAAGACCTGACACAGGTCTAGACATATTAAGACAAGGAGCGGCCTGCGAGGGCTCTAAAATGACTGACTCAGCAGTTTTTGGATTTGGGGGTAATCCAGAGCATTTAGAATGCATATACTGTAGTGAAACAGAAATGAGGACAGAATATTGAGTGAATCACACATGGATTGAAAACAGTCTCTCTCTCTTTCTCTCTCTTTCTTCGACTACGCTTTAACTAACTGATTTATTTTATTATGGTAATCATGTGTTGATTACACCAAATGTAATGCAGCTGTTGTGTTGTACATACAAATATGCTGTGAATATAAGGGATTGATTAGTAATAATGGATCACATTAATGCATTTATTCAGCAGAGATTTTGTTGTGATCATATGCTACTCAGGCTTGCTTTCAGTGTTAATACTACCTCTTTTGTGCTTTACAGTGGAAATTATTTCTTTATTGGGCCTAACTTTCACAGTCCAGACCTGTGATTTTATGGCCTGACAACCAATTACAATATATATAATACTAATAAAGAGTTATGGCTATATTAAAGTTAATCAAACAGCTTGACAAAAAATTATACAGCTTGTAGTTTTCTCTTTTTATACACATGAACAAAGTGTAGGGTTATTTTAACTAGGCCAGCACAAGCATGAAAGTAGATAATGACTAACTAGGCAAATGAAATAATCTGCTGGTCCGTTTTCTAATGGTTGTTTTCGTACCTTTTTTTAAATGATTAAAGGTGAGAACCTAAACAGACCTATTACCTTTTAGCCCACGGCATATGCAAATAAAAGACTCACCATCCCTTTGCCAGATGACCTTGCTGCCACTCTGTGTGAATGATGGCTCTTGGGTCCTTCAGGTTGTCTTTACTATGGCATCCAACATTAGTCTCTCTCCAGACATGTGGCTCTGCTCCGAATTCTGAAAAATAAAACAGACCCTGGAGTGAACTTCATTGTTTTTCCCAGTTTAAATGAATACATTCTCCAGTTAGATTTCTAATGGGATGGTTAAGGGGGGGAGGTGGAAACAAGTACGGAGAGTAAAAGGGGGAGGCAATTTGCTAATGGAACATAGAGAAAAATGGTGTGGACCTATCTCAGTAAAGGATGAAAGAAGAGGCGGAAAAAAAATAACCTCTGTCTGTCTGGAGAGAGCGAGAGTGAGCTATAGGGCAGGAGGTAAAGTGGTTTTAAAAAACACCATCATTAACTGTCATCTTCATCTCAGGTGCAAGGCTAGAAAGCAAGGGTTGGTAGGGGGAAGGAGAGGAGGGAGGGAGAAGAGGAGGTACTGTATTTGCCCAGGAGATTATTCAATTGCCTACAATCTTCATTTAATTACCTGCTTTACATCCCCAAACCACCTCCTCCCCAACTACCCTTTTTCAGCCTTACCTTGAGCGTAACATGCAGAAGTCCATGGAGACTATGTTGCAGCTACATGTTAATTAAAGTCTAACTTGAGTGTAATCACACAAACCCTGTCCTGACGATGGCATTACAAAAAAGCTATCTATTGAAACCCATTTGGCCTGTGACTGTGCGTCCAGATTACAAGCCAACGGCTCTGTCAGCAAGATGAAGCTCCAGGATTTAGGCCTCTTAATTCACAGGAACATTATTTACAATCTCTCTCAACTGGCTGCAATGGAGGTCATTTGAACTGGGTAGATGTTTGGCTTACTGAAATACGCACACAAACATCATTTTCAGACCTCTTAAGCCATGCACATTCATTCTGTGCAGTCAATGTTGCAAATGTAACACACAGCAGCATTGTAACACATACTTAGTAGACTGATATTTTCAGATAATAGTAGTAGTAGTATATATAGCTCTGTGTATTTTGGCCTCTGGTCTCTGTATGTTTGCAGCTGTGACCAGGAATGTGGCGACATTTAGATGGTGAGTTGTAATTTGTGGGATTGATTATCACGATATATTTATAGTATTAGTGCAACACAGCGTCACCATTGAATTATGCATTAGGCAATAACTTTAATAGTAGACGCAGCATAAGGTTAGTAGTGGTCCTGACCAGTGTTGTAGACAAGACCACCTAAACCAAGACCAAGTTATCAACAAGACCAAAGTGTACCAAGACAAGAACCGAGAGGCAGAGTCAAGACCAAGATCAAGGCAGGGCGAGACCAAGACAAGACCAGATTTGTGTTAGACAGCCAGAGGTTCTTTTCCTGTCTCCCACAATCACTTTCTTGGGAGGTTGTGTGAAGGGGAGACAGGGGTTTTTGGTAACAAATTTCAAATTAGTGTTACAACTGCTGTCGTATTTGTTTGTCTTGCAGTGTGTGTGCGCATGTGTCCTGTTTCTTTTCTCCATATGCAAATAGCGCTGTGCCATTGCTGGAGGATGATTGGTGGAGGCAGCCATGCCCAACCCGGGATTGGCTGCAGCTGTGAACAACCGGATATTTAAAGAGGCAACATGGCGGCCGTCAGCAGAGGGGGAAGCCAGCAGGCCTTCTTCATTCTCCTCGCCTCCCAACCTGCCACACCTTGTCTTTTGTTTAGTTGTTAGATGATTATATTTCAGTTTCCAATTGTAAGGGTGGACTTCTAGATGTATTTAGTTTTCTCCTGTTTTTTCTCAGTTAGGGAGGTAAGTCATTGTTATTCTTTTGGCCATATAAAGGTTCGTTAGGTTAACTTCTGAAGCTTTAGTTACGTTACATATCTGTTTGATCACCAGTTATATTTCATGTATTTATTTTTATGT
>NC_045736.1:9188396-9188659 GCF_008692095.1 Etheostoma spectabile | reverse complement strand
ATAAATACATTGGGACCAAAGATTAAGTTTTGTGGCTGCTTGGGGGACGGGTAAGATGGGGATATTCTTCTAATTCATGTTGCGTCCTAGGCACCCCTAGACTGGGGTGTAACATTAGATATGAGTCATTTTATTGGTTGCATTTGCAAGTTTTAACATAAATCAGACATAGGCAATTCAGCAAAATCCCTGAAGTTAAAAAAAAAAATAATAGTAAAAAATAAAAATAAAAATCTTCAAGACCGATCTTGACTACGCTAACA
>NC_045736.1:9177935-9188386 GCF_008692095.1 Etheostoma spectabile | reverse complement strand
CTGCTGGATGTAATATTTTTGAAAATGTATCCAGACATTATATAGAGGTAGTGGTTCCAGATCTGCACCATTGGCAGATCTGGACCATTGGCCTTGGCGGAGGTTTGCACTCTCCAGTGCCTTTCCAGTTCCCAACGTTTTTGTTTCTCCATTAAATGATTATTAAAGTTTAAGAGCGATGTAAGGTTTCTGTGTGACACCTGGAATTTATCACACTTGTTGTCAGTTTTATGCACAATAGAACCCAAAAGACCACAAAGCTGTGACCCGACACTGCTGTTCACACCATCATTAAAGACGGCAACATCAAACGCCTGGATAACCACGTCTTTCTAATAGCCTGTCATGTTATCTGGGAATAAAGGTGATGTTGATCAGGCGGATAAGTGGTCCTGGTCGATAAGAAACAACTTTCAATCTAACAGGCACCAACGGATTACATTTAACTTATAATGTCGGGATCAAGTGAGTGTTAGTGGAAACATTCATAAGAACAAAAGTACTGTGCATGACAAAGCATACTGTTCCTGCTGTAAAAGAAAAGCAGTATTTAAATAGGAGAGGATAACATAGGAATTGTATCATCTGTTGGGGAGTCAATATACAAATTAAGATAATGTGAACAATCATTTAGGCAAACTACTAATACCGTACTTGAATCGCCCAAGAGTAGTATTTTTTTTTTCTCTTAATGTTCTGGGCTTATATTCATGATTAAAAAAAACTTAAAATAAAGTTAAAGTAATAATACAAAAGGAAGCTTCTGGAGATTGCTGGATGGTTGCAGAGAGTCTTGAGAAGGCACAGAAGCTCTGAGTGTATCTTGATCAAACACAAACAGTGCAGATTTCTCACTGGGCTTTCATGGTTTTATTTTTATTTTTTTAAATCTTCTTGTACTTCCCCTCAATCTTTGTTTTCCTCTCATTGCTTTTGCTGGTTGCTATGATGCTGAAGTGATGCTGAAATCATCTCAGAGCAGGAGATATCATTTACCTGTCTCCACAGTGGCAATTTGTGATAGTTTTGTCCCTGACTTCAAACAAACGCCAAAGCAGTCACTATGTCAATGTGATATCTTCACATATTTTTTTATACTGATGGTGATATTTTTCTTTTATTCATCCTTTTTGTAATTCACTTGGTTGTCTCTTCATTTTAATACACTACATTTTTTTCGGACAATTCAGGAAATTACACACATTGAGCATAATTTGATCCTTAACCAAAAGCAAACGCCAGTTCGTGAAATGGTTTCATTATTTTAATTTATTAGTTTGTGTACACGGCACAATTTTATCGTTTATTACGTGTACAATTCACAATTTTTGAATGGGACCACATCACGAACAAGACACCCTGCCTCTGGGCTGCTCTGAGGGACGCAACAACGGGCGAGGGAAATGCCACACGCCGGCATCAACAACGGGACGGACCGCCACGCGCAGGGACACGATCCGTGGTCTCTGTGGCACGCAACAACGGGGAAATCAAACTCCACACGCCGGCCACAACAACGGAACGGTTGTGGTTAGTGAAAAAAGAACAGAGGGAAAGGAACCGTCACACGCAGGACATGGCGACAACAACATGAAGCAACAACATGAAGGTTGTAGTTAGGAAGAGAAGAACGCTGAAAGGAACTGCAACACGCAGGACACAAACCCCGGTCTCCGGGTAAAAAGTCTTATGTTGTTTGACCCATCATCCACCCTGACCAACCTCCCTGCGCAGAGTTTAGGTTTTTCCAATACTACTCGCTACCGTAAACTTTCTGTGATCACAAAATAGGCTTCCCATTGAAATACATTACTACAAAATTTGTAATCAACACACGAAAATAACGAGTTTAACGTGACCTGTCCACAAATCAATAGATTAAATAAAGTGACCATTCCACAAACTGCCATGAGACTGGGCTGCCTGCTGCGCCATGAACTACTACAACTACAATTTCTAGTCACTGTTCCATTATCTTTTACTGTGACTGTTATTGCCAGTATTCACTACACCCCCAACTTGCACCGTCAGACACCGCCTACCAAGAGCCTGGGTCTGTCCGAGGTTTTTTCCTAAAAAGGGAGTTTTTCCTCGCTTGCTGGCTCTTGGGGAAATTACTAGAATTGTAGGGTCCTTGTAAATTATAAAGTGTGGTCTAGACCTACTTTATCTATAAAGTGTCTTGAGATAACTCTTGTTATGAATTGATACTATGAATAAACACACACACACACACAGTGACAGCACAATGGTGTAGTGTCTTTCCCTGTCCAGTTGTTTGTCACCCACTGCTGAGCAGCCAAAATGAATTACCCGGTTGAATTGTCAGGTAACAGAACCTCAACTACACTCAAACCATTGTTAGCTAGAAACAATGAATAATAGCATGCTTTGCTAAAAATACATTTACCAACGAGTTAAGAGGGAAAGCACTGTTATGAAGTTACGAAAAAGTATGTATCTGTCTATTCTTAGAAGGAGCTGGTTTTCCTAAATACATTTGAATACAAGAAAATGTTCCACGGTGATATATGCGCATTGTAATTTCACATCATCCGTTAAACCTTGCTTAAAAAATAGGAGGTCTAAACACACAGAAACAGATATTTTACATCTCAAATCTTTACTTCTAACCTCCTTAGGTCTTTAACATCCATTGAATTAATGATGTAGGCCCCCCCGAGGGCACAGGACATGGTACTCTGTAAAGCAGCCCATACAAATCCCACGCAGCCTCTCCACCTCCCAGTGTGCATATACTTTGCTGCACACTGTGGCTCTGAGAGAGTTCCCTGAATTCCCAGGAGCAAGGAGTCTATTTATACAAGATCCGAAAACAGGGTAGTCATAACACCTCGCCCCCGCCGCGCCCCCCGCCCCCTCCCCCGACGACAGCAGCTTTAGGTGACAATGCTGACACACCGCCACATGATAGTCTGATCTAATCTTTTAATCGCTTCGGTAACTTCATGTCTCCGGGTGAGTTGGGGCAAGCTAGTGGTGGGGTTGGGATAGTGTCTGCAGAGATATGATATGATCCTTGGACACATAACAAAAATACACACAAACTCACACGCTGACTGATACACACTGTCCCGCTCCACCCCACCCCCAGAGTACTATAGCAAAGCCTCATGTATCTGTGGGTATTAACAGATCAGCGCAGAACAGCAGCCACCCTGCTTTAAAGTCTTTTCCTGAGGTAGTGCTTCAGAAGCCTGCTGCAGAGGAGGATAAACGTGCAGCAATCCCCCAGGCCCAGCTCCACTCAGCTCTCTCTTCACTGTCCCCTCCTTCTCCTCCATTCCTCGCTTATCCCCACTTTCCTTACATCCCTCATTATTCCTATCCCCCTTCTTTTCCTCAGCATCTCATGCTTTCTGTCCTACTATCTGTCCCCCTACTTCCCTCTGGCCTTTCGTATAATTCTCCTTTCTGTGCCTCCTTATCCTCCTCCCCTCCCATTTTGTGTCCATCCCTTTTTACATTTTTCACCCTCATCTTGCTGTCTTTTTCCAGACTTCAGTAATGAAGGAGCCTTGCGACCCATCTTTGCCAGTTAGAGACTAAAGAACCGATTGTAACGCATAGAAACCTTTGTTCTATGAACTACGGCTGAGCTCTGTAATAGGACTCTTAATCCTTTATGTTCCAAAAGGACATGCTCTCCTGATTCCTTGTCTCCCAAGTCTTAATTGACTCATTGATCATCAGGGAAATTTGTTCATGGGCAATGTGCTTACAATGCTCACTCTATTACAGACATTGCAAGTTTTACGTTTAGTACAAACTTAAACCTCATTTTCTCATTAGTTAAATGACACAAGTAGTGGCATTTTAATAATTAATGACAAATTCAGCATCCTTGGAGCTGTTGAACTTTTCTTTAAAGTTGCCTTTTAAAGATCTAAAACAAATTCAGTTAAGTACCTGGCAGGTGATTGAATGAGCCACCCGTCTATCAAACGTTTGTTGAAGCCAGTCGGGAAAGGTGCAAAAACATATTTTTCATTTAAATTTCTTACAATGAAGAACTATTTTCCATTTCTAATACATCTGATGCTATTTCAGCATCTATGCCCTAACCTCTTTAGGAGCTTTAGTTTTCAATAACACCCACTTAAACCATGCCCATCGCTGCCTGTAGCTTCTCACAGGACACTGATCTATTTCCGACAAAAACGCATGTGTGGTTATTGAGAAAATATTACATTTTGTTTGATTTTATTGAATTCCTGTATTATGTTTTAAAATTCAGGGGTTCTGCTTTTGCATCATTTATGGGGTGACTTACTGATTGGGCGGTAGAGTTGCTTTGAATGGAGCAATTGCTGTACATAAAGGTGATTGAATTGAATTGAATTTAACTAGTAAACTAAAACAACAATGCTTTTGACTAAAATCAATTATTGGCGTATTCAATATTATATATAATAATAATAATAATAATACATAAGTACCACCATGTATTGTGAATTGTCAGAAGAGGATGTGACTTGAAAAATGCATCAGATTTTCTGTTTGAAGAAATGAGGATTTTTCTTTTATTGTCAGTCAGCGCCTGAGGGCATCAGAGACGCAGAGAACACTGCAGTCAATATAGTGCATTGACACCCTGCAGACATAATTAATCAATTACATGTAGTTTAAAGAACTAAAAAAGAAAATATTAGTGTTTTTTCCAGAAAACAATCTTCATTATGAGGGTAAAATATTTCATAAGCTAAACATGGGCGGGGATGTAACTTGCTAGTGGTAATCCTTGTTAAAGACTAGAGAGAGAGAGATGGTTAAACAAAGTGACACACAGACATACACGCAAGCATCTTGCCATTCAAGTCAGAATGACAGATGAGCACGCAGACAGACTGATAGGCAGATCAGGGAGGGGTAAGTAGGCTGAATCCAAATTAAGCTGATCAGAGCTCACTGTGAGTTAATCTAGTTATGTGGATAAAGGACTTCCCTATGGCTAAAAAAAAAAAAAAACACAGCAAGTTATGACTCAGAGTGTCAGTGAGTCAGTGTGTGTGTGTGTGTGTGTGTGTGTGTGTGTGTGAGAACGAGGGCATGTGTGACAGTCTGTTTCCCAGTGTGCACTGTTTGTATGTGTTTATCCATAGTTAAATATAAACAGAGACTCATCACCTCGAAAGCTTTCTTAACATCTAACAGTCTAACTGTTTTTTCCTTACAGTATTGTGTGTGTGTTTTTGTGTGTGTGTGTGTGTGTGTGTGTGTGTGTTGTATGTTTGTTGTATGAAGCTCATTTCTGTTTTATACTTCCTCATTCACACTTTCAAACAGAAGCCAACTTCAACGAGTTTCTCAAAAGGGCAGAGATGTATTGATCCTTTTTGCGAAGCTATGCTAATGACAAACAGGCTGTCAAATCTGACAAGCCTGACAGAGCCTTCACTGAGGTATTTTGTTTCTAGCTTTAAGACTGAACATTGTGTGTGTGAGTGTGTGAGAGCATTACTTGTTTGTGACTTTTTGTGTGTTTATGTAAAAAATGAGAGAAAAACATGTAGTAGGAGCAGTGTGGGGAAAGGGGGAACTGCAAAAGTGAGAGAGGTTGAGTAAGTGGAATATTTGAAGAGCACATTGCGCGAAATGAATCGACAATGGGAGCTTTAGAGAATCACACGGGTTCATAAGCACTGCCCTCTCATGTGTATACCCCACTTCAACTAGCTGTTAGAAAAAACAAACATCCAAGTCAAACCAAGCCACCTTTTCTTCATTTCTCGTCCAGCAATCTTTGCCAGAAGACATCGAGGGTAAATATATGCAGGGATGGCTATCAACCACCAGTAATTCACTCATGCCAATGCATTTGATGGAAGTATGTCTCAAAGAAGAAAAAGACTGAATACAAATTCAATCAGCTCTGTGTATGCCGCCTGCATATCAAAGAGAATGAGGAAATGGGAGGGGCTACAGTAGAAGGCCAAGAGATTTAAGTTTGAAATAAGCTTCAACTTCAAACAGCTCCTGATTTTCATGAAATGCTTTCAACAAACTGTTTAGCCAAAGTATGCACGCAATGAAAAAGCATTATTTACCACTGAGAAAAGGAATTGGAGACATCTACAGTGAGTCAAAAAAGACAGAGCTACAGAAGGAGCCATTTCCCTTGCCTTTCTCCGGTGGCACTTTCTTGTGCAGAGCAGAGAAATAAAACATGGGCTGAGAAATATGACAGTATTCGGTGAAAGTGAGAGGATATGCCTTTAAGATAACACGATCAAGGGAAGGAAAAGGTTCTCTTAGCTGCTCTGGGTTATTCTTATCTGTGTTTGGAGCCAGACTGCAGTAAAGCCCTGTTAAATTGGTCTAGTGAGGCTAATGTGTTGATGTTTGAGTCTAAAATAGGTAAAGGGAGATGCAGCTACCGAACAACAACAAAGCTACTTTATGCTTAGGGTTTCACAGAACAGACAACTATTCAAATATTCAACATCAAAACTACTGCTCGTTGCATCGTATTGTTGTTGAATATTCGTTGTTCTGTGTGACTTAAGACACTGCAGTGCAAAGCGGTAAGGGAGCAGAAATCTCCCTTACCGCTTTACTCTGCTAACCAGCAGTGTAAAATGAGGTTCATTAATGAGGACTGTACTGTCAGAGTGATATCGAATGAAAAATGCCTTATAGAAACAGAAAAATTTGATGGAATTTCATAAATATCGACTCAAAGGAAATTTGTTCGGTCTCATTGGATTTTTCTCTTGATTGATATACTGATGCTGATGGAAACGTTATTTGCATAATAAATACCAAATGCAATTAAATTTTAGGTAATTTAATAGTTGCCACTCGCCACAGAATGTATTTCCGCTCTGTTTGCACACATGGCGGGTGTCAACAAAGAGATGGAAGTGGACAAACGAGGAGACAAGAGACTCAAACAGCGATACATGTCTAAAAAAAAAAAGAGTTGTCTCGCAGCGGTGCCGGAGGACAATAAAAGGTAAGTTGCATCTGCATGCATCATTGATAGCGTCGTTGTTTTCTTATTATAGCTTGATATGTCGCTAGCAGCTGGCACATAAGCACTACAACTTGATCATGTGTTGGTAGACGGCGCAACCCATTTTTTCTAGAAAAACTTTGATCGCAAAAGTTTGCTTGAATATTGTGCGGTTTAGTGCAAAAATTAACGTAAACACCTTAACATGTCTCAAATCAATTTGATATACCAATTTGATCGCAAAACAGCATGTGACGTCCTTACGCACAGGTTTTTATTCGCTTTAAAGTCGTTGGATGCAAACACACTTTGTGAGTTTTTTTTGACCAAACTTCAGATAATTTGATTGTCAAGTGGATGGAAACTTAGCAACTGATCTTAGATATTTTCTATTTTTGCACTTTCATTATGGCGATTCATTGCGGTGAGTAGGCTAAGTTTTCGATTACTGTTCGCAGTGTTCACGGCCTATTTTCTGTTTACACTTGCCATCTGAGGAAAATGTGTTTGTTACGTGTTTTTTCTGTTGTGTGTTATCTTCTATGTGCGCGTTGCATCACACCAGAGGAGGCGTGAAATAGCTGTGCAGAGACAGTGGCAACGGTTTCAGTGGAGGCCTGTGTGAGTCGGAGAGCCATAAACCAGAGCGAGTGTGTGCGGACCCGCCGAGGCATGACCAGAACTGGTGCCGATGGCCAGTGGCGTTGTCCGTGGTAGATTCATTCGTCTTCCTTTTGTAGATCGTTTTGTGTTTATTTCATTAGTTGGTTTAATAAATCCCTTAAGTTAACTTGGAAGCGTTTCCGCCTTTCCTTTTTTCTACTCCCGGAGTCTATTATGAAATTGTTTGCGCCCTACACACCCCTAGACACAATAGCGACGTAACAGTGTTAATAATCTGTGTATTTCCGTGTGTCAGCTATACTAAACTACACGGTTTGTTAATACCCTACTGTGTGCTACATTTTCACATATTCCAAGGCCAATGCATTCAGATATAGACCATAACTGGATATTACAGCTGAGGTTTGAGGGAACGTTCATTGCTGCACTTTGTACATATCCCTGCCTCCTTATGCCTGACTTTTGACTTTCAGAGTATCAATGTTTTTGTACAGGAGCGAAGTTCACCTCCACCAGGCATCTGCTCTAAAACACCTTCGCATTTATTATTACTTTTTTAAAACACAAGCATTGCCCTGTTGCTCCCTCAGAAGACCTTATTAAGTTTCAGGCTGAAGATGCCTAAGAAATTGGCAGCCAAACAGAAGAATGAGAATCCTCTCTCTCTCTCTCTCTCTCTCTCTCTCTCTCTCGTTGCCAAAGCATAAGAACAAACTTACATATAAACAACAAGGAGTAAATACATCTGATATAATAATACAAGTAAACCGGATGATTATGATATATTTGTAGATACTAAACAAATTCTGTGCATGTCCCTCAAAAGGTTCGTTGAAACAATAGTATAAAAAAAGAATACCAATAAATTCTCTCTCTCTTCTCTCTCTCTCATTTTGTGTCAAGATTTCTGCTGGGATAGTTCCCAACAGGCAATTGTCTTGAAAATGTGACTCTCAGCATGAGCACAAACAATCTTAATGTGTCTTCCCAGAGTACAGGATAGGTGTTAAAATCAAAAATGAATATATATATCTATATATATATAGATATATATATATCTATATAGATATAGATATATATATCTATATATATATATATATATATATATATATATATATATATATATATATATATATATATATATATATATATATATATATATATATATATATATATATATATATATATATAGAAAGAGAGAGAGAGAGAGAGAGAGAGAGAGAGAGAGAGAGAGAGAGAGAGAGAGGGAGAGAGAGAGAGAGACAGGTCCCTATTACACATCATACAGTATAAAAAGGAGATTCAAAACATACAAAATAATTCCACATTTGCTTACAGGATATACAGGCTATTGCACCAATGTTGTCTTAGCTAGCTGATTTTATAATTCATCCATATAAACATTAAATAAATAATGGAGACAAAATACCTCGTTGCCACACTCCATTACTAACACCGAATGGAGCAAATACAACATTGTCCCATTTAACCTGAAACGTTTGATGGGCATACCAAAACACTGTAATTCTCACCAAAAATGAAGGGGCACCTCTATCTAGCAATTTTAAAAAACAATCATTCATCATTACCGGTAATTCTATCAAATGCCTTTGACGCATCAATAAAACATAGGAATACAGATGAATTCAGACCTGTGTACCTGGACAAAATCTCTTTAAGTTCCATGCTTTCTTTTGAACCCAAACTGATTCTCAGATGTAAAGACATACATTTCTAGCTTTGTTAACAGTATTCTCTCCAGTACTTTAGACAAGATACTGGCAAATGCAATAGGTCAATAATTTTCAACACTGTTGAGCCTGCCAGCCTTGTCTACCAGTCTAATTTAGTTTATATATATATATACATATATATATATATATATATACATATATATTCAATAGAGACACATTCATCCTCCCTGTTTATTGGGGTATAACTGTTTGTTTAACATTGTAGAATCAATAATGTATTTTAAAACCTTTGACGAAAAGTTAAGACAGAATTCCTTGGAATTTATGGAAGTTGCACGGATACAATATCATAACGGAATACAGTCTGAAAGTTATGCGATTGCACCTTAGCCCTCATAGGATTGTCACAATGGTTAGCTCCCCCTAATTAAACAATTAGAAATAATGAGGAAGCATTTGCTTCACTTGTTCCATTGCTCAGGCGTCTATGACTGTACCTGTGTATCTGCCCGTGAGTAAACCTTTTACATTCTCCACCAACGCAAAATGATAAAAGCAGTTCTCCTTTAAACATAATGGAGTCTCACATTTACTGAGCAACAACGTATATGTAGAACAAAAGGATCTGAAATGTTGAGCCATCAATGGCTTAGTTGGCCTTTAAACAACGTAGTGTGCATTGACTAAGAGAAATTATAAGTGACAAAGAAGCCATTTTCTCCAGGACAAATAATTAACCACGCTTTCACCCGTAATAATATTCCACATTTATGTGATGGGGAGATGAGATTGCTGAATTAAATTTTCTGAGTAAAAAAAAAAAAATTGTGCAAAGCCATACTAAGCAGAGAAGCATTTATACAAACCAGGAAAATGAGCGATGATATTAAGATTTAGATTAAAAATTACATTAACCT
Source organism: Etheostoma spectabile (assembly GCF_008692095.1). Taxonomy (NCBI): domain Eukaryota; kingdom Metazoa; phylum Chordata; class Actinopteri; order Perciformes; family Percidae; genus Etheostoma; species Etheostoma spectabile. Next base: position 9,178,175 of record NC_045736.1, on the reverse strand, counting down.
CTCTGTGTGAGAAAGAATTGTTCTGAAGAAATGTCACAACAAAATGATTTGTGTGGTGCTTTTAAATATGAGGCTAGATGACAGGACACCAGGAAATATAGCTTTTAGCTCATGCTGAAAATTATGGGGATCCAAATAAAACAACAAACACCTCAAAGTGATGCTTTTATGAGAAGTATGGCAATGTGGGAAATGGCAGGCAGTGTTACGGCATTACAGTTCAATTTCTTCTTTTTTTTT
>NC_045736.1:9167426-9177918 GCF_008692095.1 Etheostoma spectabile | reverse complement strand
AAGTGACAGTGGACAGACATAAAAGGGGGAGAGAGATGGGGGGTTGACGCGCAGCAAAGGGCTGCAGGTTGGATTCAAACCCCGGACCGCTGAAGGGCTCAGCCAACATGGGACAAACGCTCCCACTGGGTGAGCCACAGGCCCCCCCCATAACAGTTCAATTGGACAGCAGTATGGCTTCCTGATGTCAACTGTTTTTTGTTCTAGAGTTGTGAAATAATTTGACTGCCGGTGAAAGTGAAGTCATTTCTAAGAGGGATGATGCAGAGGGAACTGGGCAACAAAATAAAACTCTTAAGAAACAAAACTAGCCTTTAGGAAAAGAAGAAATTAACTCAGTTAAAACTTTTTGACTGTCCAAAGACTGTTTTTGTAATTTACATGTTCATGATGGTATAGGTTTTGTTATTTGAACTGTAAAAGATGATTTGTACCTGCATCTTCAGTAATTGAGTAAATTCAAACAAGTTGATTAAATACAGATAAATTAGGTAGTGTGCCAACCACTATTTGCAGATTAGAATTTAATGTACACTACCGTTCAAAAGTTTGGGGTCACCCAAACAATTTTGTGTTTTCCTGAAAAGTCACACTTATTCACCACCATACGTTGTGAAATGAATAGAAAATGAGTCAAGACATTGACAAGGTTAGAAATATGATTTGTATTTGAAATAAGATTTTTTTTTACATCAAACTTTGCTTTCGTCAAGAATCCTCCATTTGCAGCAATTACAGCATGCAGACCTTGGCATTCTAGCGTTTAATTTGTTGAGGTAATCGGGAGAATTGCACCCCACGCTTCCACAAGTTGGATTGGTTGGATGGGCACTTTTGCGTACCATACGGTCAAGCTGCTCCCACACAGCTCAATGGGGTTCAGATCTGGTGACTGCGCTGGCCACTCCATTACCGATAGAAGCCAGCTGCCTGCTTTCTGCTCTAAATAGTTCTTGCACAATTTGAGGTGTGTTTAGGGTCATTGTCCTGTTGTAGGATGAAATTGCTCCAATCAAGCGCTGTCCACTGGGTATGGCATGGCGTTGCAAAATTGAGTGATAGCCTTCCTTATTCAGATCCCTTTTACCCTGTACAAATCTCCACCTTACCAGCACCAAAGCAACCCAGACCATCATATTACTCCACCATGCTTAACAGATGGCGTCAGGCATTCTTCCAGCATCTTTTCTTTTTTCGGCTCGCACAAACGTTCTTCTTGTGATCCAAACACCTCAAACTTGGATTCATCGTCCACAACACTTTTTTCCAGTCTTCTTTGGTCCAATGTCTGTGTTCTTTTGCCCTCTTAATCTTTTTCTTTTATTGGCCAGTCTCAGATATGGCTTTTTCTTTGCCACTCTGCCCTGAAGCCCAGAATCCCGCAGCCGCCTCTTCACTGTAGATGTTGACACTGGTGTTTTGCGGGTACTATTTAATGAAGATGCCAGTTGGGGACCTGTGAGGCGTCTGTTTCTCAAACTAGAGACTCTAATGTACTTATCTTCTTGCTCAGTTGTGCAACGCGGCCTCCCACTTCTTTTTCTACTCTGGTTAGAGCCTGTTTGTGCTGTCCTCTGAAGGGAGTAGTACACACCGTTGTAGGAAATCTTCAATTTCTTAGCAATGTCTCGCATGGAATAGCCTTCATTTCTAAGGACAAGAATAGACTGTCGAGTTTCAGATGAAAGTTCTCTTTTTCTGGCCATTTTGAGCGTTTAATTGACCCCACAAATGTGATGCTCCAGAAACTCAATCTGCTCAAAGGAAGGTCAGTTTTGTAGCTTCTGTAACGACCTAAACTGTTTTCAGATGTGTGAACATGATTGCACAAGGGTTTTCTAATCATCAATTAGCCTCTGAGCCATGAGCAAACACATTGTGCCATTAGAACACTGGAGTGATATTGCTGGAAATGGGCCTCTATACACCTATTAGATATTGCACCAAAAAACAGACATTTGCAGCAAGAATAGTCATTTACCACATAAGCAATGTTAGATGTATTTCTTCAAAGTTAAGACTAGTTTAAAAGTTACTTCATTGAAAAGTACAGTGCTTTTCCTTCAAAAATAAGGACATTTCAATGTGACCCCAAACTTTTGAACGGTAGTGTACGTAATCTTAACATTACTCACAGTCTAACAGCCTTCACTCATAACAACTTATTATAAAAAAAATATTGTGGAAACAATGGATGTCAAAGGAGACTTGTGTCCATGAATTTAATGTCCCAGTGCAAGCTGGGAGTTATCAAAACACACACACCTCATGTAATTGCAATCACATGATCAGCCAGTCACACAGTTTGAATGCTGGTCATGCCTTCGAAACAAAAAGACAGTCAAGATAACTTCTTGCAGGATCAACAAATGAATATTATAGAGAACCAAATAACTTGTGTGAGAATAAACAGGATTATTTTAGCCTAATAACAGCATGTTAACCTGAATTACTTGAGCAACAATGAAAAAAGGTCTAGCCCTGTCTTTATTATTAGCTTTCATTACTGTCTCCCACATTTAGAGACACAGGAGGATTTTTTTAGATATCAAGGGACATTTTTTTTGTCAGAAACTGAAGATACTCTAGCACAAAACCATTCAGTTATTTTTTTTGAGCAACTGGTGCAGAATATGCATTCAGAAGAATATACAGCCCAGCCCTATTGATATCATAGGATATTGGTGATGATGATATTCCATTTCTTGTTCACTTTTTTTCAAAGTTTTTGCACAGGACAAGTTTTTCTTATGTGACATTTGATTGAGGAGGGCATACCGGACAAGCCATTTGATATAAGAAAAGACTTTTTGTACAATGTACTATTAGGATTACCTGGTTATAAAGCCCAGCCTCCTTGGTGAAGGGCATGTTGAGCGCAGTGTTCAGTACTGATGAGAAAACAACTATGGTTCAATTCAGGGGCTGATGGTCTGGAAAAAAACTCACATCTTGAAAGCTTCTGTGAATAGCTGTGGAACAGAAGACGTGTGTCAGAAATGTGCTTCCAGTTTGATTGTCTGAGGGCTTCCTCTTTATGCCTGTCTTCTTTTGTATTGGTCTCTCTGTCTCTGTAGCTGTCTGTCTTCCACCGCCTTCTGAAAATGGAAGTGTAGAAAGAATGGTCCACAAACTGCTTTACAAAAATGGTGGAATAACGATAGGGCCGCTAAAACCACTTGGCCATTCTAATGCTCTTCCTATTGACGTTATTGATTTCCCATTCTGCTAGCAAACCTCATAGCCCTGGGGGGGGGGGGGGGGGGGGGGAGCAGCACTTTAACCCTGCCGCATAGAGACACACACCCGCCCCATCCAGGACTGAAACCGCTCCATGTTTAAAAGCAGCCATGACCAAAGTCTTCAAACTTCAAACTCCTTTTACATCAAACCCTGCCAGTCAGAGAGGATAGAAGCTTTGAGACAGCACAGCAAGTATAGGCCTGTCTGCTAGGCCTCTTTTTTTTACTTCACTTATTCTTCCATCTTCCAGAAGCTCTGACCTTGTGTAATGCCCTCCAACTAACAGGCCTCTCAGACAAATCTTCCCACGGAAAGAAAGAATGTCACTTGTTAGCCAGTATATAGCTCCAGTCCGTTTATAATGCTACCTGAGAGAGCATGTTGCCCCCTAATGCATGCAATGTTACACTGAACTAAGAAAAAGAGAAAAAGCACAATCAGTAGTAGTTCGGTTTTCATCCAAATGTAGCGTAAAGTTTAATGAAGTTTTCAGAAAATCAGCACTAGAAAATGCAAAAAATCTATGCATTTTCCATCCACTTCTGTTAAGCAAATATTGGATTTTGGTTCATCAATATAAGCAATAGGTGGGGCTAATTCTCCAGTCAGGTGCCATTATACCACAGCAGAGGAAGAGGGCGCAACAAGATGACATAATTAACCAGTAAAACCTTAAACGATGGAAAATATATTAACTGAGACCTCAGTAGAAAATGGATTTAGAGAGTTTTGAACAACTAATATTCCAGCTATATGCTCTCGGAAGAGTTTCAGTAACCGTCCTGTGTCCATCCATCCAGAGACGAGGAAGAGAGCTAGCAGTAGCAAGTGGCCTATGCTATGCTATTTATTCACTGAATCTTTTTCCATTGCAGAGATTTACCTTTAATAGATACACCAACTTTTCCACCTCCCTCAAATGTAAAAATCTATTTGTAATGTTTCAAGATTTTTTTTCCACTCTGGTTTTAAAACGCAAATTGAAAATGTGCATTAAAACAGGAGGATGGAAACACACCTACACACAAAAATATGATTTACAGTACACGTAGATTTTCTTTTTTATATTTATATAAACAATCCATATTATTTATATATATTCTATAAAAAGTCTTAACTGTGAAACCTACAAAATGGGATGATTGGGAGAGAAATAAATAGGCTTGATTGAAGAACTTGCAGATTACAAGACAAGTGATAAAAGGGAACAACCTAAAAATGACAGTTTTGATCAACTAAAGACATCAGCCAGTCTTGATGGCAATGGCTTTTTCAAGTTTTTACACAGTTTACAAGAGTGTCTACAAAAAGGCAAACAACAGAACTATAATAATAAAAATAGAGAATAGAAAAGAAAGCACAAGAAAGCATTGCTGCCATGTCTCGGGTGGATTTTGAGGCTGAGATTAAAAGGCATTTTTTATTATGAGTTTTTTTTCCTTTCGTAAGATTTGTTTGCATTGCCGTTAAATTAATATCGCACACCATGCCTAACGTTAGATATTAGTTTCATTGGCACTGTAATACAATTCATTGACTGTGTAGGTCTAATTTAATGCAGTGTACTGCAAAGAAAATTACTCATTTTATCTGTTGCAAATTGGTAGAAAAACACTTTAAAAAGTTGTCAACAGGATGAAAAATGATTTGCGTTAAGGTTGTTGGTCCTTATCCAGTGTACTAGTTGGTCAAACTGCTTTAATTAGATTGAGATTAGATTATTAGAAAAACTCAAAATTGATTTTGCTTTGGAAGGATATTGTTCCCTCTAAAATGAATTTTAAAAAAAACTACTACACGCACCTCTGCTTACTTTTATCTTTGTGTTTCGTTACGTTTTTTCCATCAGAACTGAGAGGGGAAAATTAATAGGAGAATAAGCAGCGTGCTGAGCACAGTCCTGACCAGATCAGAGCCTGCCAACATCTGAAAGTTGTTTCTAGTCAGACATCACCAGACTGGAAGCAAAGCAGCAGAAAGGAGACGCCGATTCTGCTTCAGTGTCAAAGTGTCGACTCTGCAGGAAACTCATCTCACCTCATTGATAAGGCTTTTATCCTCCCAATGACAGACCTGACACGCTTGTCTTTGACTTATTTACTAGGGTTCAAGCTGCAAAGCGGTAGAACCCTTCTCTGGGTGTCTGTTATTATTATTATTATTATTATTATTATTATTAGTTGTCTGCCACGCCGGCTCTAATTCCTGTGAGCTATAATCAGCTAGAAACATGCAACTTGGGGGAATACCTTGAAATGGTGTGCATGTGCTTCTATAGAAATATGAACCCAATCGGCCATATGGTGGCATTGTAATTAAGGCTTCAAAATGCTAACTTTGAAAGGCCACGCCCCCCACACCGCAAGTCCGATTGACCTGAAATGTCTCACACAGGTGCAGCTTAATGTGTTCTACAAAAAAAGCCTTAAGGACCATTAAGGTCTGCCTAGAACAATTTTCTGCTATTTTGAATTTTTTGAAAAACATTTTTGAGATCTCCTCCTACACCGTAGCTCCGACTGCCACCAAATTTTCAGTGAATTATCAATGTGTCAAGCTTATTGAAAGTTGTAAAAAGCATGTTCATGTCATATATACAGTATGTCCAATTACTTTTCAAGTTATTAACCAATGAAATTCGAAAGGGGCGTGGGTCTGGACATAAATTAACACAAATCAGCAACTGTACAGCCAATCATCACAAAACTCATAGGGTATGTTCAAACAAGTGCCCCAGATATACCCAGACAGTTTATATACATACACCACTAGGGGGCACTACAAGCGCAAGATTGGTGATTGGCATTACACACGTTTAAATATAAATCACATATTCATTGTCCAAACATCACAAATCTCTCAGGAAATGTCTTCATGAGTACCTGAACCACGCCTTGAAAGTTTCATTCAAATTGGACACCAGGGGGCGCTATAAATGCAAACAAACTGATATAGCATAAATCCGGCTATAAATGACTAAATGTTTATCCAGTCAACACAAAACGTCCAGGAAATGTCCACATAATGACCTCACACGTAGACTGGAAGTCTCATTCAAATTGACAAATAGGGGACACTTTAAATGCACAATAACTGGCGTGGAATGACGCAAATCAAGGTTTGAGCTTGAGGTTTTATTAGCAATTGTTTTTTTGTTGGTCATCTGCTTTTCTCAAATTGCCGTGAGCTGGACTGAGCTACGTATCACACTGAATTCAAAATAACGTTTTTGACAAATTTTTTGACAAAGTTTGTCCAATCATTACAAAGCTTGCAGGATATGTTGTATAATGACATTGGACCACACACACTACTTTGAATTTGCTATTGAGAAAAAAGGTTTGAACCCACGAATCGTTGCTTGCGGCTATATTTTTTAATTTGTTTTTTTTTTTTTTAATCTGAACCGAAAATTCTCCATCCTTTCAATAGAAAATAACCCCAATGCGCTTAATCACCCTGCCTGAACTACAACTCATCGACCTGTCCAAATGGAACCATTGTTTGCCGGGAAAACTCCACAAGTGTCTCCTGTGGCTGCTACATTGTGAAAAAAATGACAGATGTATTGTAAGAGGTCTTTCCGAATTCCCCGCCTGTTCGACCATGTACTAACCAAGTGGTGCCCATTAATGCAAAGAGTCTTGACAAGAGAATCTATAAAACAACGGAGTCAAACACAACGGAGTCAAACATGTTCGATGGCAGTGCCCATTCAGCCTCCGCAAACACAAACCATTGATAGCAACATGTTGAGAGTGCACTTGCGCACAGCAGACACACTGCAAGCATTCTGACTTTCTGAGAAAAGACAAATGGTAAATGGACTGCATTTCTTTTCTCATCTTAGCAACCACTCAAAGCCCTCTACACTACAGGCATCATTCACCCCATTCATTGCATACATTGGTGGCCTAGGCTACCATACAAGGTGCCACCTGCTCATCAGATAAACATTCACGCACACATTCACACAGCGCAGCAATTTGGGTTTTAGTATGTTGAACAAGGACACCAAGACACGTACACTGCAGGGGCCGGGGACTGAACTAATGCTTTACCACCTGAGACAAACGTGCCATTATGAAATTATAACATTCAATACAGGACAAATAGTTGGAGTTTTTTGTCGTTATCATTGACATTTTGAGTAAAGTCAGAATGTCAACGATCTATCAACAAAGCGCATGTATGGAAGTTCTCAAACACCACCTTACAATTGGATTTAAATAATGGCATTTTATCATCATTAACAAAATCTTATTTAGAAACCTAAAGTTATCAAGTCCAAATTAAAAATGCATACATTGTTGCACTGCTGCAGAATGTCCACTATTTTAAATTGAATTTTGAAAAGATTCAGTTTTTAGCGTTCTTACAGCAGGTGATTCATCGCTACGATCTCTTGCTGCTTGGTAAGCGGTGGTTTAGTCTAATAATTCTAAAAGTACACAGACTATGTGTTTTCTCCCCCTTCTCTCCCCTCTCTTTCACACAGATACATACAGTGCACACTGGTAAACAGACTGACACACATGCCCTCTTTCATCCACATGCACGCACACACGCACATGCACGCACGCGCACACACGCACACACACGCACACACACACACACATTGTATGGGTAAAGTGTTAAAAAGGTAAGGTCATAAAACTTACCACTGTTATGTAATGCACTACATTATTCACATGCCATTTTTCTCAAGGCTGCCAGAATTTCTTGAAGTGGAGAATTGGAATTTATGAAGAAGCCACTTGCAAGAAACTAAAGACAGACTGAAGACGGGGACAAAAAGTCAACCCAAAGATCACCAGGTTGTACCCATTCATTGAGCTGTATTGTTTTTTTCTGTCTAGTGCAACACTGGAGACAAAATTGCTATGTCCCAGGAGAGGTGACCTGCTTATGTTGTGTGCTTCCCCTTTAACCTAGCTGTAAGCCATTCTCACCTGTCAGATCTCTGCCTGGATGCATGCTTATGTGTGTGTTTGTGTGTGTGTCTAGTTGAGTGTTTTCTCAAGTTTGTGTGTGTGTGTGTGTGTGTGTGTGTGTGCGCATGTGGGATTTTCTTTTCTTTTTTCAAGAGGAAAAGCATTTTTCACAACCCTTGTCAACAGCCTAAAGCCATTCAAATTAAGCTTCAAGTTTTTATCTTCCTATGCTTCACTGTCTCTCTACCGCACGCACGCGCACGCACGCAGCACGCACGCACGCACGCACGCACGCACGCACGCACACGCACGCACCGCACGCACGCACGCAGCACGCACGCACGCATGCTCTTGTGCTCGACAGTGCTCTCAGAAATGTTAGTCACTAAGCTGAGGTGTACTGCGTATGCGTGACAATGTACTCCATATATTTGCTTGAGCGTGTGTGTGTGTGTGTGTGTGTGTGTGTGTGTGTGTGGCGTGTGCGTGTGCGTGTGTCCTCCAGCCCAGTTATTTACACTGTCTAGCTCTCAAACATTCAATCAGGGGCAGAAAATTGAATGTTCTTTATCTTCCACAGCCTAGCTCAGGTATAGTTTATATTGGGAAACGCCACTAACCTTCCATCTCGTCCCTATTTATCTACTTTTCCTTTACACTTCTGTCCTGCTGGTTTAGCTCAGTGTAATCATAACTTAAATTTATTTTTACAATAACGTGACTTCATATAATACATACAGTATATATTATATGTATATTTTAGATGATAAGATTATTTATGAATCAATCAGGCATGGTAAAACGGTGTGCAGTACACAGGTATCTATAACATCTCAGATTCCAACAACTCCACATTGCTACACTCTCATTATGGGCTCTTTATCAGTTTCACTTCGGTGTGTGGTAGTGGTGAAATTTTGTATACCGGTCTGGTGCAGTGTTTTGCTTGATATCAAACCGGTTAGAATTGTTTTACATTGGCCCAGGCCTATCTGGTATTGTTATCTGTTATATCTGTTATCTGTTAATGTTCAATGCCAATGTCCAACAGTGAATGTGGATGGTAGCTACAGTATGATTAAGTAGCTAAAAGCACTTGGTTAACGTTAGGGACAGACTGTGGTTAGGGTTAAAAAAGCCTTCCCGAAGTGTTGGTCCGAGATGAGATGTGATCTTCCGTTACTAGGAAGAAACTGACATGCTGAAAGCTCATTCACTACACCAACCTTCACACCCTCACTTTTCACTTGGCTGCTTAAAGGGCACGCTGCTTCCTGCGTTGGCAGGGAGCGTTGCCGTTGGTCATAAATTGTGTGCTTCAGAATCTAAATGGACTGCTTAATTCCTGTTCAGTTAGTAATGAGAAATGTATCCACTTTTGTCTTCAATATCCCAATAGAACATTCACACGTTTACTTATTTGAAAGTACAAGCAGTTAGACGAAGAAGAATAAGGTAGATTTTTATTTCTTCTTTCTTATTTTTTGGTGTTGGTAGCTTAAAATACTGACAGCATCACTAACACAGGTAAGCTGCATTGACAAGGCATTTAGTATTACTCATGACTAATGAGGATGAACACATAGCATCAGATGGAATTGTGCCACTAAATCTAATGGAAACAAACTGAGTAAATATCTACTAATTGCACTTGTGAGCAATCCTTTGTTGCAAAGATTTGCCTAAAAACAAGCAAAGCTGTACCCACAATACTCACTAGACATATACTGTACAAAGACATAGCCTTTAAGAAAACCTGACAATTTGCATCGATAAACAAGATCCCTGCACATTTATTTTCCTAAGTAAAAACGCAATAATCTTGAGAATGAGAAACTCACAAACCTGTTCCAATTACCCAGGGTTAGGAAGGGGGACAACATTTTGTTTTGCCTAGTTCCTATTTTGAAAGTTAATTAGTTAAATGTATTCACACCATTCTCTTGAATGTGTCATGCATTTGGAAATAGTTTTTTTTTTTAAACCAGTTAGATCATTATTCTTGTTCAAAGGCTGGAACTAAATGTGTGTTCTTTTCACCTGGGGGTCTTTGGTGTCTATGCCGCTCGAAAACGTTCTGAAGGTCATTCTGTTGCCAAAACAGACTATGTATTCAGACACCAGTAAACACTGCCGCCTTTCTGTGGTCATTTGTCAAGAGTAATTGTGAAGACTAACATCAAACAGCAAAAACACTCTCAAGTTTATGCAAATTAACCACATGAGAATTAGGAAAGTGTTTATATTTTGAATCCAGCTAGATGCATAAATAAATTAACACAAGCGTGAACACACCCACACACACACACACACAC
>NC_045736.1:9166375-9167411 GCF_008692095.1 Etheostoma spectabile | reverse complement strand
CACACACACACACACACACACACACACGGTGTGCATATGCACATTGTTTGAGACACATGGTGTATTTGAAGGAATGGAACACACTTTCATTTGTCAGTCTGCCACTGTAAGCTGGATCATCATGTCATTTGGTGATTAGGCTTTTGTGTGCTAACTGTTTCCGAAGCAGAGGCCTGTACCCATGCACCCAGGGAAAAGACCACCCCACACCCACCCTTCCCCCAGCCTTGTCTTGTTTTGCCAGTTCAAGTCTCTCCCGCCTAAGAGTGTTTAGAAAACACTGTGTGGAAGTGTTGAAGATGCATCATTTTCTCACAACAAGGGTTCCCATGATAGCTCTGCCTTGAGTAGCTATTAATGCCCTTTCTTGCTCAGTGGTTTGTCAAATGCATTAATCAGCAATGAATGGAGAGGAGAGGAGAAACATGTCCATATTCTTTTATGTTTTTATGACTGATAATCCTTGGCCAAAGCAGATATTTGAGCACCTGGCTACCACCACTGTAATCCTTTATGCCTTGTTCTAAACACTGACCTCTCAACGACTACAAAATTGCTTGAAAATGACTTTCCCTGGTTCTATGTAACACAATTTTTCCCTCATCATTATCTAAATCTGCTAGAAAAAGAAGCACACTCCTTTCAACGTTGATTGGTACACTGATTGCTTTTCCTCTTTTCTTTTTCTCTCAGCCTTTTGTGTTACAGTCGCGGCTGCATATCTGCTTAGAGTATGAGAGCCTTTCAACACTTAGAAGAAAGTTTAAATTAAAGGCACTTTTCTGTAGACTCCTGCATGCATATTATGCATATTATTGCATATCATTACATATTTATATGAAGATGCATAGCTAGTGACAAGCTCAATGAAGTGACACTAAGGATTTGTTGAAAAATTGAGTGCAGTAGTGCCAGTGGGATTCTATTTCATAGTATGCACAAAAAACCACCAACCCACTAGTAGGTAGGTTCCTACACGAGTATATACACAGTCTACTAAGCCAGCGAACGAGAGAGAGTGATTTATGTTTTTTTT
>NC_045736.1:9166029-9166365 GCF_008692095.1 Etheostoma spectabile | reverse complement strand
CGTTACCGATACAAAACCACCAAAAAACACATTTTAAATACCAGCCAACAGGCCGGATTTACACAATCCTCATTGCAGCTCTCACAGTAGCTCATATTTGCAGTGTCAAATACACCACACACAGCCAGCTCCACACACAGAAACATCTTCACGCACAAATTCTTACAAAATATCCATACTTTCACACATGGTCAAAAATATGTAGTCATATAGACATGCTTTCTGGGTAAAATAAAACAATGTCTAGTACGCTGTACTTTGGATTTGGCATTAGCAGGTTTATGAAAGCACTCAAAGCAGTGCTAAACAAATGTGTCGCAAGCCTCGCAGAAAACA
>NC_045736.1:9111755-9166006 GCF_008692095.1 Etheostoma spectabile | reverse complement strand
CCCCCCCCCCCCCCCCGCTCTCCCCACCACACTGACCATGCATTTCTGTTATTGTCAGAGAGATGGGAGATGATAGACTGAAGCCCAAATCCAGAACTCCCCCCTGTACAAAATCAATTTGAAAAGAATGTACGCACGGTGCATACAGGATTATAGCTGCTGGTGCTACTGATTGAGTGCCACTGGCAATCTTCCCAAAAACTGTTCCAGAAAATACATTCTAAAAAAAAACCTTACACATTTGGCAAGACAGCACAGACAAATAAGGACAAGTTCCCCTGATGACTCAAGTTCTTACTTACTGCCTTGGAAATATAAAGCATAAACAAATTAATATCTTTCTGCATTCATTTTCAAAACATTACATCTGAAATAATGATTTCCCAAGTGCTAAATTGTAAAGGACTAAATAATTAGGACTATCACAGACAATATCGCAACCAAACACACAGCATCCACAGCACACCTGCATGAATTACCACCATGTGCTATTGACTATTGATTGCAATGTCAAATTATGTGGAAACAAGCTAATAGTTATACAATGAGCGAATCCATTTGACTTAAATTAGCAATGATGCAAGATCAAAGAAAACGGTACACATTAATAAGGAGTTTTCAGTGAGAACAGGAGGGGCTGCCCATGGGATGTGTCGAGTTGAAGGAGATAAAGACGCAACCCACAAACTCAACATCTCTGTGGGTAATTACAAGGGACTTCAGGGGCTCTTTGTCTGCGGGAAATGAGTTGTGCGTCATGTACGAACCAAAACAGTCTCTGGATTCATTAGAGTCCATATCTAAACAGGGAATAATAAAGCACTATTAGTGTAGTTGTGCCATGGCTAGGCTTTCGCTGATTTTATACAATTACTCAAGGAAAACCAGACATGCACAAACAAGGCAGTAATGACCTGTTACACAAGTTATCAAGGGAAAATGTATCTAAAGGGGGTTTCCTAGTGAGGGTTTTTTTCAGCTCAGTAACAACAAGAGCGGGGAAATAATTCAAAGAAGATGGCCTCTCTTATGATGTTCAGTTTGTTTTTATTTCATGAAGCCATTGACCACTTTACTGTATATCATGCATATATGTTTGCAATTGTGCACAGACATGTTTTTTAATATTTGGGTCACACAGGATATTTGTGCAAGCAAGACTTGCGAGACTTTCTCTGACAGCACTGAAGGTGATTTCATATCATACTAATGCTGGTGTATACAAGGCAATCAGGCCCTTGTTTGGTATTTAGAACTTGGCTTCAATACAGTGTCACCTTCTGGCTCAGGGGCTGAATGGAGCCTTACTACTAACTCCCCTGCATAGCAATGACAGAGAGGACACCAGTGAGGTCTTGTAGATTGCCGTTACATAATTGTAACATCCATTCTGAAGGCTTACTGATCGTTCAGTGTAGTCGCTGAAAACACTTCCCCCGAGCTACACCTTTGCATACACATACGATCTTTAACCCTCCCCACATTTCATTTGCTGTGTATAATATTTATAGACAACAGTTTTATCCAAGTTTGACTGAGATTGAGATCTTTGATTCAGACAAAAAAGACAGAAGGTTAATTTAAAGCCACACTAGTGCATGAATGAATCTACTGTCTCTGCACAGTGAACATTAAGCGTTTCAGAGGGTAGCAAAATAGAAAATCTAAACATTCAGTGGATTACTCTGTTGAAATTTAAAGTCAAAGTTTATGTTTTACTTGTATTACTTATAAAAGAAGTTGTTGTGCAAGGTGATCCACAAAGAAAAGCTTGTGTATTGCAATACAAAAAACAGTATGTGGCTTTATGACCCTTATAGTGACTATAAGAGAATATAAAAGAAGAAGAGCAGTGATGACGAAAGAAATAAAAAAGGAAGAACCAGCTTACCAAAGCACAGGAAAGAGGTTGTTGTAACAGCTACTGTGCTGACAGCTTTCAAGCAAGAGACACTGGAGTAAAAAGAGAGGCCATTCCCTTTCTTCCTCTTCACCCTTCTTTCCTTTCCTTTCTGATCTGAACCTCACCATCAACCCCACTACTCCCCTCCACCTTCCCCACCTTTACCTGAGCCTCACATTTCCCAAGGGGTGTTAAACTCACTGCCACTGTTTGATTTAGGCAGGTCGGGTGTCAGTGTTCACTACAAGCCAATGGTGAACCATGAATAATGGATCTGCCACAGGTCTGAGTCCCCATGGGACTCCCAGCTGCCCCCTCCCCTCACTCCTACTGTGACTGGAATAGTCAATGTCCCATTAACAACCAATGATTCATAACGATTCTCACTGCCAGTGCACGGAAACAGGAAATGTGAAAGAGAGATTGCTGATGGGAGGCAGATGGTGGAGCCTGATATATGCATTTTACTTGTTGTTTGCATTCTTAAAAAAACTATCAGAGAATTACTAAAAAAATATCCACTTTAAGGCCATTAGTCATATGGCCTTGGTGAAGGAGACAAGGAAGCAAATTTTTTCTCACTCGTGGTAATAATCTGGGCAATGGACTTCAAAGAATACGCAACAGCTTTTTAAGATTTTTCATGTACATGTGTTATGATGGTTGCTTGAAGGATTTCAAGACTTCTAGCTTCACTGTTATCCAGGTCATAAATCTTAAAGTCCTACCTTAAGCTTCAAAAGTCCCTGTAGCTTGTTTATATAATCTTTTGTTGATCCTGTCCCTCAAAGTTCTGCAGTAAGGAACAAATGTGTGAGGGCTCTGCATTTACAGTGCAATGTAAGCGAGTTTTATGATTCATGTTGAATGACCCTGATAAAAACATACTTGAAGAAAAAGTAAGAGTGTGTTCTACAAAAACATGTTGATATTGTCAATTGATGTGCAAATTATTGCTCTTTTAATTCTCAGAGAATGAATGTAATTAAGTGTTAGTGCATGATGGAGTGTGGAGTATGCCATGTCTCTGTATACAATAGTGGAATTAACATATTCCCATGCAACTCGTGTTACAGCAGCAGCCATAATCAGCCAAGATCATACGAAGATCATATTAGTGTGAATGTGTTTGTGTGAATGTTTGATATAAACACATATTTGCAAGGCACTCATTATTTGATGTAGGTTGTGTCACTCTGTTTGGGGTTAACAATAATTTAAAAACAGTACTTTGAATCGAAAGGGTTTGGAAAAGAGATAAGATACAGTATGTCAATGGGTTATCAGATACACTGCAGTAAAATTAAATGATAAATACAACAATGCAAGGCTACACAGTATATTCCAGCGCTTATAAATAGTGCCATATAAGTCAGTCACATAGTAAACAGTGATAAAGATGTACCACTAGAATGACATCATACTGCAATAACACTTCCACTTGAACCCAACAGATTATCTTCAGAAGCAACATGATCAATTTCATCACCGACAGGGATATTTACTAAGGTGATTGGAAAGGAACTTATACTAATCTGCTGCAACTATAGCAGCCTGCATGTGACATTACATTGCACTCTCATTTAACCTTCCACTCCCTTACTCTCTTTTTCATCAGTCCAAATCTGCCCCTTCCACCTCTTAAATGAACCAGGGGATAGTTCTTCCATCACACTTCCTTTTCTCCATACTCCAAAATTGAAGGAGCAGAAATCCATTTTTCTAATTTCTAGAGAGTTAAGATGATTTTAACCATCTGTTGTGGTGAGCCGCTAGTTTTAATATCTGTTACATGTTTATCTTTTCAGGGGCTTCAGTACAATTCAATTAGTGAAGCCCAGGGTGTGAGGACAGAAGACAGAAAGGCTGGCAAAATGTGTCCATGGGAATGCACGTTCCCACACACACACACACGAAGGAGCAGGTCACAGAGCCTACCCGTACTATCATCAGTGCATTATTACAACCACAAACAAACACAAATAACAACAAGTTATTCTGGGGTTCTATCTTGCTAGTAATGGTGAGCATATTCAAAGGACTATGACAGGTGCATTCACTGTTGTCATTCAGACTGACAAATCAGTCCCTGTGGACTCTAAAGCCTTTCAGCCATCACAAAGACCCAGACCCCCCCCCCCCCCCCCCCCCACACACACACACACACACACAGAGGGTTTCTTTGTTTTTGCATCAAACACTCTCACAAACACACACACAAACACACATACAGAGTCGAGAATCCATTACTGAAACCTTATATAAAGCCTACAATGCCACATAATCCCCCAATACGTATGCAGGTAAGACAGCAAATACTCACATAGCTGGAATCTGTCTGTCAAATGGCATCCCCACTAGTTACAGTGCAATGGAAGAGTTTGTGGGATAATGGGCATAAATGATGCTTTTTCATTCAGTTTTGAGCTTGGGAATAGGTGGCCAATACAATTTTGAATTTAGTTGATTCAAGAGGGGGGGGGGGGGGGGGGTTTCACTTCCAGTTCATATAAGTTGTAAACCCAAAGAGCATAGGTTTTTCTGTTAGGCCAAAGGCCCAGTATACAACATTTCATTGAAAGGCATCTTATGTTTCCCAATTACCATTGCAAAGCTGGTACAGGAGGAGTCAACAGCATACTTAAAAAACACATACATGGCACAAACATGGTAGCACAACATAGAGGGAGCTCAGAGTCAAAATCAATTCCTCTAATACAAATTACAAGTGAAGGTGTGCGGTCTGCTTTCAATAACTGTACTTACAGATGGGAATCAGCATTGACAGTCAAGTGCTTTGTTCAATCATGATCAGATGAGCAAGGAGCTTAGGAGCCTAGGAGGAGAAGATTCAGCAGGGATATGTGTTAGCTCTGCTTTTCTAAACGCTTAACAAATGAAAACAAATTAGCTGGTTGCAAAACCCATTTACCATGTTTTGCTAATAAAATGCCTTGTAAATATTATAGCAGTATGGCTGAATTGTTAAAAAGTCTGATGGATGAACAGCAAACTGAATGGTTGGAAAGACTTAATACACATAGATGAAAAAGTGGTCTGGGCAACTACTAGACTGATGGGCTGGTTTGTAATCTCACCTTTCTTGTCCTACCTCTTTAAGGTCTTTATTGGCTGGAGAAGCAAACTGAATGGTTCAAAAACTGACTGGCTGGGTTAAAAATCTGCTACCGTAAGATTGTGGGGCATGCTAAACTACAAACTGTCATGATAAATGATGGCCATACATGTTTTAGTGCCAAATGTTCTTATCAATACAAGCTAAAGGAGGTCTGAGCATAAATGCCCTGTTTATCAGTTCTATTACAGGCCTTCCAGAGGCATCAAGCGAGGGCAATAAATACACAGGTACTGTAGAGTTACAGTGCAATACCTCATCTCACTTGATAGATCTCTAATAAACAGTGCATCCCTCACAAAAAAGAATGATGCTATCTATTTCAATGTCTTCTCGAGTACAATGTCTCACATACCAAAGAAATCACCACAAGAGCCCGACGCCGCTGCAAAAACATCATTTACACCTCTTTATGTCCTCTTCTGTTATATTTAACATGCATGTGTTTTAAATGGCAAGTCTCTACCTACATTTGCAAGTGATGAATTACATGAATAATTAAAGGGAAAATGAAAAAGAGCAATGTAAAATGAAATATTTATTAGGGATTTTTTTTTACTGGAAACAGATTAAATATTAGCAATTATGTAGCCCACTGCATGTGATGAAACTGTAGTGGTAAGTCAACATTGCTTAATTCAAACAAAACATTATAGCAAATAAGTAATTTAAAGATAGCAACGGATACTGATTCAATAATTAATTCATTATAGTGGCAAACTAAACATTTTGACTGAGACATTGACTTCTGAGGCTGTAACAACAACTTATTACACACCTTTTAAACAACTATATGTACAATTTCATATTTTGTTTAAGGTAAAACTGTCTTTATGAAAATATGTCTCCACCAATAATCCAAACATGGTTGCACCACAGGCAAAAAAAAGAAGATTAATTGTAATGTGCAAACATGCAACATGCAAAAATTACTCACTGTCTTAAGAAAACACCCCCATTGGGCTGATAAAGATAGATATTAAGATATTTCTCAAAACCCATCGCACAACAAATATTTGGCTTGAAGTTCAGTTTGTATGATTAAACATGTTTTTATCCCTAACGTTAACGTTCAATTTCTTACATTCCTATATTCTCTCATTAGTTATTGCTTGTTAGCTCGCTAGAAGCAGAAGCTAACATAGCCTATAAACAACATACTGTATGGACACAAACAACCATGATACAACTTAGAATAACTGTACATTGAGGGCTAACTTAATTTACAATAGATAAACAATGCATGCTCTTTGCACAGTAGGCTACTGGTCAGACTCAGAACAACTAACATCCCCAAAATTACCTTGGCCAACAACTAGCTGTTGGCTAGTACGTAGTAGCTACTACGGTTAGCTAACATTACGGTTGCTAGTTTCGTCAACCATATAAACATAGACAGCACTTCTTTTGACACTACTACATTAGATTGGAGAAGAACTTACTCAGCAGGAAACTGCTCTTTTATTCCTGTTGACGCTGGTTGCTTTCTTTGAAATAATCTTTGATTCAGCAGCGCTGACAACTTGTTGCTGACATGAGAGCTAGGAGTGAAGCTGTGTAAAAAAGTGGGGATTGAAATTTCATGTTGTGAGCTTAAGACTGTTATAGCCCACTGCCTGTACTGTGTCTTTTAATATTACAGTATTTTGCCATAGCGAATGTGATTGATGAGCTAGCTAGCCTACTATAAGCTGCTGATCGTAGCTAACTTAGTTAGCAGAGCTTAGTTTGACAGACATGTGATGCTTTCTAAAATTGTTAAGCACGCAAAGCACTGGTTATTGTTAGCTTGCTCGGTGTGCAAGGTTTGGACAACTTGACTTCAAGTTTAAACAGACAATTGGTAGGCTAAGGCTACTTCTCTGTCACTGGGATGCTTATAAAGTACATAAAGATTGTTATATCCCCCCTCAAAATTATGGTACAGGTAAATAACGGTCTGAATCAATATCAGTTATTTAAGTTGATATATAAAAGTACTGTGTGTGTTTGTATCTTTTACAAAAGCCTATGCTGGTGCTTTTTTTATTTAAGAGAAGAAGAAAAAAGCCTTTTAACGGTTTGACTGGCTACTCTTAGGTATAGGCTACAACTGAATCCTGCCAAGGTCTCTCTTTTCTGCTGCTATAAAGAAAAACGTTGCAGATGTATCTACTTTGACATTGAGTGTCATTGTAGGAGTGAATTAGGAGGTACTGAGAAAATAGTTTAGACACTGAGAGCTTAGTGATTGAAAAGAGAGGAGATGATAACGTGAAAAGGACCACTGCAGCGATTAATATCATTTGACGGTAAATCCAGGTTTTCCAATCATAGACGTAGCTTGGAGCAAAAGCGGTGCTGCAACTGGGACGGCTTCACAATCTAGCTCAGAAGTATTGTTTTGTCTCTTGGGTATTATCTTACAGTACAAAGCCCATTATGCCGTAGAAACAAAGATGAGACACAGGCCCTGAACTGTAGCAACTCTAGTGTGCACGCACGTGCACACGCACAAGCACACAAACACACACACACACACACACACAGGTTTAATCTTTAGAAAGATATGTATCATCAGTAAATCCCAGCGTGTCCCCGGATTACTATTTGTGCATGCAGCTGTGCACCATTAAAAACAGATGTGACATCTTTATATCATAAATTCTCTAAGACAGATAATGTGAGTACAGCAAAATCAGCAATGTGTAAACAATACATAAAAAAGGCCAAACGTGTGCACCGCATAACCCATTGAAGCTTGTAATTTCTTGTTGACGTTCAGTGAATTTAGCTGGTACAGTCATCACTGGTGCTGTCGGTGGCACATGCACTTGCTCATTTGGATGGGACCGTGGTCTCCTATAATTTTGGTAAATGAGCACTCATGTTGCAATATAAATACATGCGCTGTGCACAAAATTGCAGATCACACTGCCGTTCTGCAATTAAGATTTAACTGGACCCACTTTAATAAGATTGTGTTAGTTACTCGCTTCTCTAATTTTCAGACAACCACTATCCAGTTCAAGAGGCCTTTGACAATATGACCCCCCCACACACACACACACACACACACACACACACACGTGTTGTTCCCAGTAAGGGAGTATCCCTGCTTAAAATGACAACCACAGCAACTGTTTCAATATATTTCAAATCAGACTACCATAAATCTTTATCTAAAAGCCCAACTTATCTATGTTTTAGAGTCTAGTCAACAATACTCCCCAGCTCAGCCTCAGCTCACTGAAGAGGGAAATTTCCAAACCTTCTTGGCAGATCTGCTTTGTAACCTCACTAACTTTGTTGGCTGAGCCTCTGAGAGATTTAAGGTTTTTGTAGGATTGCAAATCTGGGAAGATACATACTCTTGAGGGTGTCATGCAGTACATGATCCAATCTGATACTGAAATTGTTGTGTTTTTTCCTACTTTCTGGTTTGCTTTTATAGCTTCTAACAATAGAGTGATGCACTGTTTGGATGACCTTGAGTCTCACAATCTCTTTTCAGTTTTCACCCAATTTTATAGTTGCGCGAGAGTAGTCAACCTGCAAAGTTAGCTACCTCAATTATCCAACATCACCCCTGAAATAGTCTTTATTTGGTTAATCATGGCTTGGATTGTTGTTCATAAATGTGTTTTCTTCCATGCTTCCCAGCTGCTCTTAATTATACTATTTTTTCTTATTTGCATATTTTGAGACAAGGTAAGGGAAGACTAAGTACAAGAAAGTAAAAACAAATGCTCCCCAGAGCAGCTATAATGTTGGTGTTTGAACTTCTCTAGCATTATTTCTACAATAAAATGTTAAATGTTCTTTCAATTGAAAATTGGGTTCTTAGCATACTTTTTTTCCCCAAAACTGCAGAAAGTCCCAAAGCAAGTTCTTCTTTGGAGATTAGGAATATAGTAAACAGTCTTACAAACACACAATGAAAGCACACATTCGTTGTTTGCATCTTCCAAAGTTACCCACTTCATCGCCTCTCTTCCTTCTGTTTTTTTCCCATGAACAATAAAATTAGTTTTCTGACTTATTGTCAGTCCATTTTCCTATTTCATGCATGCCTTCTTATACTTTCTCTACATATTGCACTCCTTCCTTTTTCTGCCTGGTAAAAACAATCAACTCAATTATTTATTTATGTCCTTAATAAATGTCAACTAACTACAGAGAGTAAATGTCATTAGAATGGCTGACGAGTGCCACTCTACAAATGTAGGTTTTAAAAGACATGTGCTCTTTGGCTCTAAGGACATAATGAGCTAAAGAAGATAGATGTTAGACTTGTACTTAGCCTTGTTATCAATAAGTCATAACCAAAGTGTGCCTGTTTACATTTTGAGCGTATCTGTTTTACCAAGTGCACACACAAAATTATTGAACTTTATATTTTCAGTTGGGAAAGTCTGAAGGAGGAGGAAAACCTGCAGTGGTTAAATTGAAGCAGAAATTATGAGACAAGCTCTTTCGCCAGGGCTTAAATTGGACAATGGAATAAACCTTAATATGGCATCACTATTACTCAACATGGCACCTCAGTGGTCAGTAAAGCAGACAAATGGTGGTTTAGGAGCAACGCTGAGGCTGTTTGAAATGTTGCAGGTTATTGCATGAGACCAAAAGAACCAAAAGAAAGAAGCACAAACATCATCCATCCATCCATCCATTTTAAAACAGGTTATACTGGAGCCTATCCCAGCATGCATTAGGCTACCAGATAAAGACATGCATACCTACAGGGAACTTCATGGTTTCCTGCGTCTAACCTGGATGTCTTTGGCATGTGGGCAAACTTGTCTTGATGTAAGGCCACATTTCTAACCACTGAGTCACTGTGAACTACAGATCCAGACAAAAGGAGAATTGAAAAATAAATATGAAACAAGGAGACAAAAAGAGACTGAGTGCACAAGAAAAAAAAATATAGATTGTGACAGAGAATACCGAGCCAGACAGATCGTAGACATCACCCAAAGGAAAAAGCTGTGTAATCTGTCCAGTGTTGATATAGAACAGGTAACTATAGACAGAATTTTCAAATGTAGGAGCAGAGCATTTTATCCTAAAACCCTGGACTGAATTAAGGCAAAACTAGTATACAAAAATATCCAATTTCAGTCACCTAAATGCAAAGACTACCAAAATATCCCACATTACACATCAACTTTGATTAATTTAATTTAGGTAATTTTTTATACATTTTCACTGCAGACACCAAACGTTCGGAGCACAATAGAGCATCGGCATACCCTTGAATCAATGATATTTGATTTTTATACAATTTTCTGATTGTTGGCTTCCAAGGGAGCCATAAGGATTATGTCAAAGTTTCACAACTTCTTAACAATACAACTTGTTGTCATAGTGGGTACATGTCTGGGGTTTCATTATGAGGTATTTTGGAGATGATGCTTTTCCTATTAAAAAGAAAAATGAGATTTAACTCAGCATTATCAGCTATTCGTCTGAGATGTTGAGCTGAATGCTTTGTTGTCCAGCACAGATATCTTAATTGATGAATTCCTGACCATAATCTGTGATTTAGCATGAAAACCTATGCAGACTGACCCCTGTATATATTGGCATACTATCACAGTAAGGGTCTATAAATGATCACTCATTTGTTTTAAAATTAAAAGGTATTGAGGACTGTGGAGATTTTTCTTGCATACCTATCTGAATCGCTTTTGCTTTTGAAAGCGCTTTTGCACATCTCTTTTCTATGGCAGGTGAGTCTGAAAAGGCAAGGGTTACCAGCAATATTTGTTAAAGAAGAAATAATCTTACTGAAAATGAAAAGAAGGCACTCAGAGAATTAATCAATGACAAAGAAGTGGATTAAACCTGCTGATACAGGTGGGGGAAACTCTATCCAAGGCAGAAATTATATCCCAACTCTCCAATCAAAAGTTCTACAAACGATTAAAATCTGAGCCAAGTAGCATTTACCAAAAAGAAGTGTGAATCTATTTGGAAAGGGCCAAAGAAAACAGTTGAATCTCGAAATCTCTATTTTTATACATTACTAAAAGTACATACGTCTTTGACTGATCCACCTGGCCGTACTATAGGGGCCAAAAACGACTCTTTACTGGCGCCTTTGTCTGAGTTTGTGGATTTCTTCATAAAATCCCACATACAAACTTTACCAGCATATGTAAAAGATACCACATACTTCGTAAATAAGATCTTACCTCCTACAGATCTACCCAATAAAGTTTTTTTTTAGCAACTTTGGACAGTCTATACACTAACATAGCACACGGTCTGGAAACTTTGGATTTCTATTTAAGAGATTGGGATAATTCCGCCTTTTCACCTGATGAGCTATTGATAGACTTGGCAGCTCTGGTCATGGAAAAAAATACTTAATGTTCAATGGTGTCTATAATGTACTGGCACTAGTATGGGGTCAATATCTACACCTAACTATGCCAATTTATTCATTGGATTTTTTGAAAGAAGTTATGTTATGAATTCTGATAAAAATATACATTTGCGTAGAACATTGAAATGGTACAGATACACAGATGACGTGTTTTGAATTTTTCATGGCTTAGAGGAAGACCTACCGGAATCCCTTACATTCCTGAACAGCTTCAATGACCACCTTACATTTATGATTGGAATACAGCCAAGACAAGGTCCCTTTCTTGGATAAGTGGGTTGTACAAAAAGAGGATATTTCCCCTACTACACTGTATCGCAAAGAAACAGACAAAAACACCCTCCACTTTGCCAGTAGTTTTCATCCCACCATGCTTAAGAGACGCCTCCCCAAAAGTCAATTTTTCTGATTAAGGAGAATTTACAGACGACTACTTGGAGAAAGCTCAGGACAAAAAGGAGAGATTCAAGGCAAGGCTATCCAGCAGAATGGGTTGAAAAGGCCTATATGAAAGCCCTAAAAAAGCCTTGATCAGATCTTCTTAAAAAAACAGAAAAGAGAAGAAATTCTCGTTCACATGCAATACAGCCTATTCTCCACACCCGCATATCGGCATATCTTGAAATCAGACTCCAAACCTTCTGAGGTAATAAAAGATATGTCGCTATCCGTCCATAAGTGCGAAAAAAAACTTAAAAGATCTGCTGGTGTGCAGACTTCTCCAGATACAAGCCGAGAAAAGCCTCACAAAGTCTTCTGAGTCCGTTGCCCACTGGCAATTACCGCTGTGGTAGCAGTCTGCAATGTAACAACATTCACAAGACATTCCACCACCCACACAATAACAAGCTATTGCCAATAAAAAAAAGTGTCATAGCTTGTGCCTCTACACACATAGTGTACATCTTGACATGGCCATGTGGTCTAGTCTATGTAAGTAAAACTACTAGACAGGTAAAACGGCGAATAAGGATTGTGATAACACAAAAGCACAATCCGCAGAAATGACCGGGATTACCCAATAGCGGTACACTTCAAGGATTGTAAACATGATATCTCATCTCTACGTTTTTGTGGTATTGAACATGTAAAGTTGCCACAGAGAGGGGATAACCATGATCTGTAATTAAAAAGACGTGAAGCATACTGGGTTTTCACATTAAAAACACCATCTCCCAAAGGCTCCCCTGCTGGAGCTGCTCTCCCCGCGACCTGATACCAGATAAGCGGACGAAGATAGATGGATGGATGGATGGATCTCCCAAAGGTTTGAATGATGTGTTCAACTTAAATATCACGTTGTAATACATTATATCTTTTATTTACTTTCTTATTTTGGCTTCTTCATACACATATGTATTTGAACTGATCAGATTGTATATTTCTAGTCAGATTTCTAAAATATGTTAATGGTTGTCAATATTCTGACTGTGTTAAAAGAGAACTGACATTACCTATGTGTGTGTTACTCACAGATGGCGATGGAAAGCTTTTAGTGATCAAATGACATCACCTGTGAGCCGATTCTGATTGGTTTAGAGTAGTCAACCCAACTACTTGAGCGCACAATTCAATGTGAAATGTAAATTCAGTATTTTTTGACATTTTTTCCCTTTATTAGATAGTGACAGTGGATAGACAGGAAAGGTGGGAGAGAGATGGGGGCTGACAAAGGGCCGCGGCTCAGACTTAAACCCGGGCCGCTGCAGAGGACTCAGCCTACACGGGGCGCATGCACTTTCTGGGTGAAGTAGAGTTCCCCCCCAATTAAAAGTATGTTATCAAGAAAAATTATTTTAGAGCTTAAATTGGTCAGCCAATCCATGCTAAAGTTTCTAAATTTCTATCCAAGTAGGAAATGTTTTCACAAGGGAAGAAACTTTTGAATGTTTCAGCACGGAGGCTTGCTGTATTACTCTAAATGTGTATGATGTATCTGGGTATGCATGGCCACAGACTTATCTGTGAGCATGTTGGTGTGTGTCTCGGGAATTTTTGAGTGTGTGTAAGCTTACTTTGCCCAGCAAAAGCTAATACCATTAGTAAGACTGTACGACTATCCCCAAGATGTGTTCCCAATGCATAATTCAGCAAACGCATAAAAACTTAAAAGTTTGGATCCTTATTGGTGTTTGTGTTTATGTGTGGTAGTGGGTGGCAGATACTGTATATGCTTTAACTGAAGAAAGGGCAATGCACCAAATCGGGGTTGGGAAGAGGGGGAAGAAAAAGCAGTATGAAGACAACATCGAAGCCCACCTGAGAAAGTGACGCTTTGACCTCTGGGAGGAGATGGCTTTCAACAGAAACCCATCACAAAAAACCTACACAGTGCCACTATAGAGAAGGGGCAACAAAGAAAGGAGAGATCGACCACCATGAGCACTCCTCTAAACTTACACTACCATCACCCGCATCTGTCCCCATTGGAACAGAACCTGTGGATCCAGGATTGGCCTCTCCAGCCACCTGGAGACCTACAAATGACCAGCCCACCAAAAGACTTCAGGTCATCACCGATTGTGATGCCAGTAAGAGGGAAAAGCATTAAGGAGTATTTTTCTAAAACATGCCATACACTCATTCCTTGACAATCATCCATCCCATTCCCACAGAGGAAAATTCCACTGCACAATCAAACTTGGGATTTTTCCATCACATCGTACTTTAAATGGGTTCATTTTCTCATGCCTGAGAGATTTGGTCCAACGTCTCTGTATCACTTTAACCATGATTATTTAAGCACATGTCTTGTCCATTATGCCTCTGCAAGGTGCTAAGAGCATCACATTGGAAAACAACTTAGTTCCACTCCCAAGCAGTCCCTAAAAGAAGCTGTAATAAGAGTTATTACTTTGCCCGGAGGAAGTGATATCCATGCAGATTACAGGCACATTTCTTATAGTGCCACTTAACACAAACCTGCTGTTCTCTGTCGACCCAGATACACAACTGTTATAGATTCAAACAGTGCAGTTAACACAATATTGTGTGTAATATTGTAACTCTATGAGGTCTACATTATGCAAATACCTGTATTAATTATATTGTTACCAATGCTATTTATCATCTCCCATTTTCAAAGCTGAAAGCAAGAAGGGGAACAGCGCTACGATTGCGTTGTCTTTGAAGCAATTTACATGTTTTCTATATTTTGACATTTATACAATTATACTTATTTCACTTTACATCAATTTTACAACTACTATAAATTCCTATTCTTTTTTAAATTGACACATATTAAATATTGTACCCTCTGACTAACCAGACAGAAAATACCACTATGATAAGCAGTGAGCGAGAGATAGAGATAGAGAGATAGAGAGATAGAGAGATAGAGATAGAGAGATAGAGATAGAGATAGAGATAGAGAGATAGAGAGATAGAGAGATAGATAGAGAGATAGATAGATAGATAGATAGATAGATAGATAGGACAAGACAAAGAAAAGTGACTGAAGCCTGTGTTAGCCACTTGCAGGAGCCAACTGTCTGTTGCTTGGCTGCAATTCTGACATGGATTGAAATTTTGAATATATAAATTCTGTATTGATGTCTGCTCATTCATCCATTGTCTTATCCATGTATTCCTACTCAGGGTCACAAGGTGCTGGAGCCTTTCCCAACATAGATTGGACAGAAGGCTGGAAAATACCCAGTTCAGTTGGCAGTTCAGATGGAGATAGACACTCCCTTGCACTTAAATTCCCATCTATGGACATTCTGTAGTCGTTAACCAACCTTACATGCATGAATCTGAACTATAGCAGGTAACTGGGACAGCTGGAGGAAACCCAGAGGTGTGGATTCCTTTTGCTCTGAGCATCAGTTCCAACTATTGAGCCACAATGCTGCACTTGTATGTATGCTTAATGAATTTCAAACATTGGGAAAAATCTGTCACAAAGGCAAACATCTGGAATTTATGCCTGCCACCGTTTCTTCTTAAAAGACAATTAAGCTTTAAACTTACTGAACCAGATTAACTAATTAAAAAGATTTATTTCAATAATTAAGTGTTTCATGGTCTACTTTGGAAGCCAACTAGACTACAAAGAGAGATGTCTTTTCTATCATGGTGTACCTACGTCCCTCTGTAGGTCTTTGAAACCGTTAGCCCATCATAAATACCATTTCAGGGACACTGATTGTCAATGAGCATCTTTAGTCTGTAAATATGCCATCTCATACTGGCAGCAGATAATCGGATATGAGAAAAGAGCTGAAAAAACATGAACTTCCCCTGTGAAACTGAATGAAAGTCACATTTACTGGCATTACAGTCCCTTGCCAAGCAGAGGATACAATTGCAAGTTGCATGCATAAATCTGAGAAATGCAAACAAAACAATATGATAATAACTAATTCTTCTTCACATCACCTCTAAGCCTTTGTTCACTTTAATCTCTTGCATACAAAAAAAATCCCCTCACGTCTGTGTGCAAATGTGTGCATATGTGCATAAAAATGTTTGTGTGGTGAAACTCTGCACTTGTGTGACTCAATACACATCAAATATTTCAGCCTAAAAATGTGGATGACTTTCCCTACCTTGGCAGCCTTTATCCTTCCAAAGCCGACACTGATGCAGAAATACACCACCGCATAAGCTCTGCCAGAAGGGTTATGCCAGACTCCGAGGAAGAGTCTTTGTGAACTGTGACATCCAGGTGAAGAACTGCCAGTTTACAAAGCAGTTGTTCATCCCACTCCAGCGGAAGAGGCAAAAACTAAGACCAGCAGACCAGCTACAGAAGGCAGATTGACTACCTGGAACCCATTACCAGAGATGGAATCCTGTCTCCGGGAAATCATGCACGTTGACTCAGGAACAAAGAACAGCACACCAGGAGAACTGAACATGAAATACCTTTCTTCAAACATCAACAGCGTGCCGTACATTGAGTGCAATATGTTTATCCTTGCATTCACAATGACATGCTGTGTCCCAAATCAAATCTTAGTATTCCGGGCTAAAAGGATGCAAATACCATTCTAACAATGAAAATTTTAAAAATTTAAATCCAGATGCTATCCAGAGACTGAATGTCAATTTTTATTTTTTCCCATTTCTGTGTAGTACGGTTAATATGCAAAAAAACATGTATCCCAACAATTGCATTAGTCTGCCTAAAGGTATCCACTTCAATTCACTGCCCAACGATCCTTTAATTGACTGTACATTTGAAAGCATGGTTTCAGATTTTCTTTGAACTCTCCATTCAGTAGTGCATTTTTGGCTTCACATGGCTGAATAGACCGATCCCATATCATCATAGCATTATAACAGGACAGACGGACTCAGCAGCTGAGTCTTGTTGTTGTCCATTTTTCTCCTCTTGTTGCTTAGTTCTTTGTTGTTAGGTGGTAAATCAAAGTTTAATGCTCCTTGTAATATTTCAGGGGATTAAGGTTAGTTCCTTTCCTCAGTTCCTTTGGTTTGAATAAACAATTACAACTCTTTAGCTGCTTTCAAAAGTAAATACAAAATTATATGTGGTTTGCATTTGATGTCAACACGGTTATGTTTGAATGTCTAAATGAACTGACAAATAACAATAACACTGTTGATACTGATAGCAATCTGATGTCTGTACCCAAAATATGAAGCCAGAGCAGGCAGGCGATTAGCTTAGCTTAAATGACTGGAAACAGCAGCAAGACCAAACCAAATTAAAAAAGAATCAGCCAGCACCTCTAAATTTGTATTCCAAGTCCTACGTCATACTACAAGTCCTTTCAAACCACTGTCAGCTTTTTTTTTATGTCTGTTTGTGTGCAAATCAAAACAAATGACATTTTTCCCCTGCTTCCATTTTTTTTATGCTAGGCCAAGCTAAGCTTCATGCCTGGTGGCTGAAGCTTCATATTTAGCGTAACACTGCTGCGACAGTAGCATAAAAAAAATTTATTGGTAGATTCATCACAAGCAAAAGTAGCAAAACAACTAGCTGAGTTTTCTCAGCAAAGCCACAGTCCTATAAAATAGTTGGATCAAAGTGTTGCCTGTAACCCTCTCCTTCAAATTAGGTGCAACCAAGACTGGCAAATTTAGCATGGAGCCTGTCCACAGCTCCAGCTCTCTATCTCCTCCTACCTGGCGATTCCACAACAGAGCTCAAGAGTTAATATGGTTGATGCAGTCCCTGCCCGGAGGGAGTAATGAAGTGACTAAAGGCTGACCGGCCCTGACCGGCGACAAGACAGTGAGCAGTCGGGAGTGTGACTGAGAGAGAGAGAGAGAGAGAGAGAGAGAGAGAGAGAGAGAGAGAGAGAGAGAGAGAGAGAGAGAGAGAGAGAGAGAGAGAGAGAGAGAGAGAGAGAGAGAGAGAGAGAGAGAGAGAGAGAGAGAGAGAGAGAGAGAGACAGTATTCTGAGCTGGCTGCGAATGAACCAGGCACCTAAAAACAGGTCCAGATCAATTAGTTGGCCTAATCGGTCCCCTCTCAGTTAGCCATAAACATCACCTGGCTTACCCCTTTAACTGTCATTTTTACTGCCCATCTATCTCTTTCATCTATCAGTGTCTCAATCTCTCCTTTTCTCTTTCTCACTCTCTCTGCCCTTTTTCCGTGCTCTCTTTCTCTCCCCCTATGTCTGTCCGAGCCATCTCTCCTTTACACACCACATTTATGCCTCAGCTTGGTAAACGGTAATCAATGTCTCACAACTGTAGACTGCTTCATCTAAACGATTTTTCAGGAGGGCTGTGTACGCTTTGTGCGTGTGTGTGTGTGTATGTGTGTGTGTGTGTGAGACACAGAGAAAGAGACAAAGGGACAGAGCGAGAAATAGAACTTTTACTGTATGCACACACATCAGTATTAAAGTTTTGCACGTGATTGTGTGTGTATCTATAAATTGTGTGGGTCTGTGTGTGTTGTAAATGTGTAAAAATGCCTGCCTGGATCTGGCACTGACTCTCAAAGCCCACAGTAATGCATTCACTTCTGGTACATAAATCACAATCAGCCCGTTCTGCCATCTGGGTTACTGCTACATGGCCCTTGTAATGTACACCCTGGTTAGACCACCGGCTGAATAAATTCGTCCAGGATACAAAGCAGGTATGTTTCTGGAAAGGACAGTGAGGTAGCTAATGTATGCCTTTTTTCCGTGCCCATTATAAAATAGATTCTGTATCACCTAACAGTTAACAGATGTGTATTTTGTGTGCGTGCATATCTGCCAATCAGCTGATCTTAAATTAGTTTTATAGAGCCTTGTAAAAAAAATGCATTGCCTCCTGTGATTTTCATCAACATAGGTTTAGTAAATAAAGAAAACACGGCAGCAAAAGTCTGCAACCCCACACTTTGAGGCATTTGCACAATAGCAGAGCCATTTGGTTCAGCATGGCAGAAATCTAGAAACTCTAAAATTGTAAATGGTTCAGGGAGGTTCTGTTTCTTGAGAATATGAATAAAAAAATCAAGAACAACAACATGCTTGGCGAGAATTAACTTTAAAGCATGAATTTTCTTTTTCATCTGCCTTAAGCTTTGCTGATCTCTACACCAACCAATTTTCTTTCTATATTTTAACCTGCAAAAATCTATTTTCCAAACACATGGTCAATACAGGGCATGGTCCTCAGCCAGAGGTCCTGCCTCTTTGATGGATTCCTGTACAGATCAGCATCTAATTGGAAAATTAAAGTAATTGATTGGCTTTGGGGACTAGAGGCATTCCTCTTAATTTCCCAAACACCAATTATCTCAGGATAAATGATAAACTGAGGGAAGCGGGCAGTCTCGCAAACACAGTTCCCCATGTACAAACTTACACACACACAAACACACGCAAGCGCGCACGCACGCACACACGTCAAGAACACAGACACCCTGAAGGAGTAAACTTCAGCATTTTTAACCTCAGCGAAGGTCACTCAGTAATATCCAAGCTTAAAGTGTACTGTAACCCCACAGTCACAAATCATATTCTGAGATATGAAGCGCCGACAAGTCCTACTGTTGGAAATAGGTTGTATTTCATCCAGATATCCCAGAGATGAAGTGCCTGCCTCCCTACAAAACAAATATTAAGTTGGGAAGGAATGAGTTGGATCAATCTTGTACTTGTGATGTATGTATGGCAGTACAGTGTCTTTGAGACTGCAGAAAGCTACATGACAACACGAGGAAGCTTTTGTCTCTAATGGGCTACTATTTTTCTGTCTCTCAAGACGGACTGTCTTATGAGTTGAACAAACGACGTGGAATTAAATTGAAATGTCATGTATACAAATAATGTGGGTAGTTTCTTTATATAAATCAACTTAAAAGAGGCAACAAATCACAATGAAATGTGTGTCGAGAAGCAGAGAAGCAGAATTCAAAAAACACAGTAACAGAAAAGCATGTTGCACAGCATTTGGATCATGTCTAGCAAAATGTGTGAAATAAACAGGTAATAAACTGCTGTTGATGCTAATTAGATTTGTGAAGATCCATCAGATGCACGTAGAGATAAAAAATGATTAAAATAAAAAACGTAAATGGCTTCACCTTAAAGATTTAATTAAAAGAACTGGTGATGATATGTGCACATAATTGATAAACATAAGAGAGAGAACCGACCGTTATTATTCTCTGTATCAAGACTTTAAATGTGTTCATGCAGAACATCAGAATTATCATAAAGCCGGGTATGAATTCAATGTATTGTGAATGTATAATATTTATGTGTTGATGGTAGTTCGCTTGCAAGTCTGCATTTAGTCATTCACCAGCATGGTTTTAGTGCACAGTGGCACACATCCAACTTCCCTAAATGCATCCTGTTGGCGCATCAAGTGGCTGCGGTCCTCGGAAAGGGATCCCACTGTGCAGGAGGTATGTACAGTGTCAAAAGACATCCTTTCCATTTGGTCTACAGTGTTGTTGTTACAATTTGGCTGACCTGCTTATTTACACATATGTATACTATTAATTGCAGGTAGCTGCACATTCTCAACACGGGAGTGTTACAGTTTCCACAGCCATGCCACATGAAATGCATACGCTCACTATACTGCTGCTGCCCAATCTTAACCCTGTGGATTTCTCAGATACGTTGCTATACAAGAAACGCATGCGATACAATTATCATTGCGCGGTCATATCGCAGCTTGTATAATCGGCCGGACACCATTTCCTACTTCATCGTAACCTGAAAATCGTTCAAAATAAGCCCGTGTACTGTCAAAATCATTTAACAGGATCGGAATCAAGACCTCCTGCGCAGCGCTCATTACCGACTGCACTAATTGTGTTACAAGTGGCAACAAGTTAGGCGGTGATGTTCAGCCTTGAAGTGAAGATTAAAAAAGGTTCAAGGAAATGCAAAAGCCCCCATTCTGCCACATACACGCACGCACAAAATAAAGCCCAAATCACTGTGTATGCATTTGTGCAATTTCCCTCTATTGCAGGGCGCACAAAACTCCTACAGTGCAATGTCGAAAGACAGTACGCAAGTCCGGAGGAGTTGTATGTTACAAGACCAAGCCACGGCACTGCGAACTTTCCTATTAAATTCAAAACACCCACTAAAGTCCTACCTTTGTTATCCGGCGTCGGAAACAAATATCTTTGCCTTGACAAGTTGCAGTAAGATGCGATGACGGCAATTCAACTTGCCGCTTCCTCCCGGAATGAAAAGTGTACGATCCTCTGTGTGATAAAAAAAAAAAAATCAGAGGGAGAGACGCTCTGTGCGCCCTTGTCTGCCACCGCGCTGCGCGTCTGGAGTCTCCGTTCCGAGAAGCGCAGGGAGAGGGACGGCCAAGGCGTCCTCGGCACGGAGCGGCACGGTGTGGAAAGCCCCTGGTGGTGATGGAGGGAATCTACAAATTAAGAGGTGGAGAAGAGAGAGAGAGAGAGAGAGAGAGAGAGAGAGAGAGAGAGAGTATTCTGAGCTGGCTGCGAATGAAGTAGAAGCGAAGAGAATGTAGTATATTGATCAACGGAGCCACCATAAAAAGTGATGGAGAAGCATTTTTATTTCAACCTTATTCTCTAAATACATGACTTCACCTTAGACTACACCCTTGTGCTTTTGACACAATTGTATCAGCATGTGTATTTGTGAATTATTATAACCTATACAGTTGCAGTCACACTAACATGTGTTTTACATTTGTTTGTGTATCCTGAAAAACAAACAAAAAGCAGAGTGCTGAAACCCAGCTTGAATCCGTAACATTCAGAGCTGAAAGGCATTTACGACTTGGGTAAGGTTGCCACAGTTCTTTGTCGACCTTGTTTTCAAACATGATATGTATATATGTGTTATTCTCTTGCAAGGATTGTAACGTTTTATTTATTTTCTGTGCAGTGTTGTACATTGCAAGGAGTTAGGGGCCAGCTGCAGTAAAGAATTTCTCAATTTTCTCAATAGACAACAGAAAGAGGAAATGAAGAAATGCTTGAGCACAATGGATTTGTGATGAAGTCCAGAGGTGGTATTCAGATTCAGATGCATTTTCTTTGAACAAGACGAAAATGTCAAGCATGTCCATTTCCCCTGAAGTGATGTACCTGTTGTGTGTGTGTGTGTGTGTGTGTGTGTGTGTGTGTGTGTGTGTGTGTGTGTGTGTGTGTGTGTTTGTATTAAGAAAGAGAAATATGCTCAGATGGACAAGGGAAAAACATGTGTGAGAGAGAGCAAGAGAGCGAATGATAAAAGAGAAGGAGACATTTCTGCTGTAGATTACCCACCATCGCAACCAGCCGGAGTCTCTCGTAGGCTCAGTTGGCGAGGTTAGAAAGGTTAGAAAGGTTAGGACTGTTAGGGAGCTGATGTACCAACAAGGATTTTTAAAGCTGAGGCTGTTCACAGAGAGGTGCTGAACAGAGAAATCCCGAGGAGGCGGGGTGGGGCTGGGGTGAGTCAGAGGGTGAGAGAAAAAGAGAGAAAGAAACAGGTTATATTTATTCTCCTGTTAATCCCTAGTAAAGACTTCATGACTGGCTGGCTGCAGCAGATTATGTGAAAAAAATGTATGGAATTTTGTTGCATTTTGGGAACTGACATAACGTCCAATGTGTTGCTAATGGATGGCCAGTATTATCTTATGACCACTTTTGTTGTTGTTAATGCATTTTGTCTGTGTTTGGCATGTGCTGGATTTGAAATTGATTTCCTTGATATGGTAAATTGATTATTTTCTCAGTGACGCTCGGTCTCTGATGGTCCTGAAATTGAAGCACAGATGATGATTTGTGCCTCAAGTTGGTTTAAAGACATACGGTGTTGATTTGAGCTTTTCTAGTTAATGATTCTGCTAATTGGCCTTTAAGCTGATATCCTTTTCTACATTTCCCTTCAGAGTTACTGTTCATTTCTGTCAGGTGTTCAAATTAATTTATCAACATTAAGATTGGTTTTCACACGGTTAACCATAGCTGAGACACAGTTTGTTTGAAAATCAAATTGTCCCACAATTTGAAACTCAGTAAAAGGTACATACACATGTATTTAAGCAAAAGGTTTTGTCTTGTAATCATCTTTTTTTTCCCCATCGAAGCTCAACCTTTGCATTATGCTTCAGTGTACTTGCTGTCCCAGGTCATTTCAAATAGCCGGCTCCCGGGGATGGAAGTGCTGACTAAGGGCATGCCTCTTGAATATTACATTTTTCCTCAGCAGCGAGGTGTTGAAACACTGCCCGTGCCTATCGCTCAAGCCCGTAATGGGAACCGGAGACCAGCAGCTACAAACATAAATATCTGTGGATATAGTACTGTAAGACACAACTAGCAGAAGATCAATACAGAGCTGAGAGAGAGAGAGAGAGAGGCGAGGAACCATTGGTAAAATGTCCAGAGGTGGTACGGTTAGTGTTACCGGGATTCTCCACCAGTACAATACTCTATCCCCCATGTGGAAAGGATTTTAAAGGAAGGTACTATTCAAAGGTTACTGAAGCAATCTATTTTTTTTTCCCCAATAAAGAGATGTTTCTGCCACACTTGCTCCTGTGGATTACAGCCATCTGCTCTTATGATTCTCTCCATGCTCACACTTCCAACATTGCTTTTGCCCAGTTCTAAAAGCCAATAGCCTACTAGGTCACAACCACTTCAGAGAGACCAAATTGCTTTATATATCTTCTGTATTTGGAGGAAAACAGCTGGTTTAAAACACCTCTTGTTCATAGCCCTGCAATATAAATCAACTTGGCATGATTACATGTAAAGCACAGAGCAGCTACTTGCAACATTCCAACTGTCAGATTGTGTTACAACGGCAGGATCAGTCAGTTGAAAACGCTGTGAGCAGCGGTTTATGGCCATTGCCAAATATTCCTCGATTTTAAAATGGAAGCCTGTAGAGAGCTGCGTCAGAGATGATTTCAAATCAGTACCATGAATAGCTCCTCAATTCCAAACAGCAGACTGAGGGAGAGAGCTGCGTCATAGCTGATTTGGGATCAGCACCATGGACAACTTCTTGTTTTAAAATGGAAGACTGGTTAAAGCTACATTGTGTAAGGTCTGTGTTGCCCGTTCACAAACATTTTTTCCTTTTTTGTGAATATTGACCACCACCATCAATTTCAGGTATTCCTATTGGCTTGATCTTTTACATTTGCGCTTGCATGAACTGGGGTAGACTCTCCTTAATCATGCGCCATCTTGATAATACGTTGGCTGGTAAGGGACAGGCTATACTGCTCCAACTTTCGTGTTTTCGACTGACAGCTGCAGCTATGGGTATCGTTGCTTCCCAGTCCTGGCAATTTTGAAGAAGGAAACACGGAGGACTGTACATAGTCAAAATCCAAATTTCAGGAAAAGGAGTTAAGAGAATTCTTTTTTGCCCGGAAAAGAAAATGGATATTGAAAAGAGCAAGAGACTGGTGTCATCAGAAGAAAAAAGTGAACATTGGAGTTGCTTTGGACACACACACCACATCCCAACTTGATAATTGTCCTCAGCATGCACTCAAACAACCACGGCTGATAGACGGCCTTTTGCACGCTTTCGCTTTTTGAAGCGTGACGGCTACCGCAGCTGCAATATGTATTTTGAACTGCGTGGCGAGAGAGTTGATTGCAATATATGATCTCAACGCTAGGTGGGAGAGATTCTTACACAATGAAGCTAAAAGCTTATGTATAATCAACAGCATGGGAAAGTAATTCTGAAATGGAAAACTGAGGTAGACAGTTGCTTCAAAGCTGATCCCAAATCAGCACCACGGGCAACTCCTCATTCCAGTACCACAGAGAGAATGTCTGCTGTAAAGCTGATCCCAAATCAGCACCATGGACAACTTCTCATTCCCTTACCACAGAGTCTGCTGTAAAGCTGATCCCAAATCAGCACCATGGACAACTCCTCATTCCCTTACCACAGAGAGAGTCTGCTTTAAAGCTGATCCCAAGTCAGCACCATGGACAACTCCTCAATCCCTTACCACAGAGTGAGTGTTTGCTGCAAAGCTGATCCCAAATCAGCACCATGGACAACTCCTGATTCCCTTACCACAGAGAGAGTGTCTGCTCCAAAGCTGATCCCATATCAGCACTACGGACAGCACGAGTCATGCGTGCAACCCTTTTCACCAAACAGCATTTATTCTCCAAGGATGACATACTGTAGTAAGCCTTCCAAAGTGTTGCATTAGACAATAGTGACTTCTTTATCCTCTCTGGTGCATTCCCTATGGGTGGCTACAGTTCTAGTTGATGAAGCCACAAAGCACTGTTTAAAAATTTACATAAATCTCAAATTCTCTTTATTTAAAAATGACACAAGTAAGCTGAGTAAATTATACATGTTAGTTGGGCATATGTTGCAAGCCTATGTGGCATACTAAAAAAAAGCAATCAATAGCAAGACAAAATATTTTATTTACAAAGTGTTTAAAATATACTGCACAATCAAGGCAAGCAAAATATGCAAAAAGATATTTACACTAATAAAAAACAAGCCAGTGGCACCAGCAAAAGGTGTAAGCGTAACTTTAAGAATATGATGCAGACCCTTATTAGATGGTAAATTCTTCCAAGAAACTTAGGTATAATGGGGGAAAAAATGAAAAACACAAACAATTATGCAGTGAAGCATGTGTATTTTTGTTTACTTAACTTTTATTTATACATATATCTCATTGAGACACAGGGTCTCATTATCAAGAGAGACCTGACAATACACAAACGTTAGAGACACAGAAATAGATCACAATACTATGAGTAATATGTGTCATGGCGGGGTCCCGGCTGGTCGTGAGTCTGTCTCCCTTATTACTTTTCACTACTCTAGTCTCGTTTGCCCAGCCTATCTTGTTTTGGTTTTGCCTTCCTGTTTTGGTTTTCCTGCTCTCCCCCGTCCGAAGCCAGCTGATCACACACACCTGCCTCCCGTCAACGCCAATCACAACTCAGACGCACCTGCCAGCCTTCACCCCCCGCTCCAGCCATCCACACCTGCCTGCCATCATCATCTACTCCTGTTTATATACCCGGCTCTGCATCCACTCTTCACTTGATCGTCAGATCAGCTACATGGGTGAACCTCTGCTAAATTCCTGTGCTAGCCGTTGTGTCTTTGTATCTGTTAACTGACTCTCCCTGTGTTTTTCCTGTTTCAGTTAATCTCCGGCCGGCTGGCTTCGGACCCCCACCAGTCCTCCTCCCACGGCGTCTCCTCCTCATCATCCTGCTCTGCCCCTCGCACTGCTGCACCTCGCCACCGCAGCTCTCCACTCTCATCTCTCCCTTTCGCCGCCACCCGGCTCCGTCCTCCGTGTCTCTGCTCGCCGTGCCCTCGCCCCCTCCTCGGCCTCGCTCCCGGCTCCTCATGCACAGTCTCCCCGGTCCCCCACCACCTGCTCCTGGCGTCCATCTCCCTACTTCCATCCCCTTTTTCCTAATAATACCTTCCCTGTGAGCCGTGCATTTGAGTCCATCCTTCTGTCCCCCCTAACAGTACGATCAAGTCACCCATGGACTCAGCCGGCTCACCCCCCGCTCCCGATCCCTCTCCTTCCCCCCAGGACTTAGCCTTTGCTGTAGCCGCCCAGGGTTCGTTGCTCGGCCATCACACCTCAGCCCTTACGGCTATGGCCGAGGCTATCCGCTCCCTGACTGGCGACGTTCAGCAACTAGCTAGGCAGCTTGGTTCCCTCCACTCTTCCGTTCCTGCCGACAACACCACTCCGGTCACCTCCCCGTCTGCTCCGCCTGCTCCCCTCACGCATCCTGCTCCGGTTAATTCCGTCCCGTCACCCCCCTCTGAAACCCCTGTGTCTACGCCCGACAAATTCTCCGGCGTGCTGGGAACATGCGAGGGGTTCTTAGTACAGTGCTCCCTGGTGTTTAGCAGACAACCAGTAACCTTCCGCTCCGACGAGGCCAGAGTGTGTTTTGTGGCGGGGTTGCTCCGCGATCGCGCGCTATCCTGGTACGCCGCGGTGAGTCAGGGGAGGCCGGACCTCCTCGCCTCATACTCCTCCTTCGAGGAGGAGCTGAGGCGGGTGTTCGACCACCCCGTGCGGGGCCTGGAGAAGGCCTCCCGCCTCATGCTCTCCGCAGGGGGACCGCAGCGTCGCGGAGTATCCGTCGACTTCCGCATCTTGGCCGCCGGCTCGGAGTGGAACAACCAGGCCCTCCGCTGCGCGTTCCTGGCTGGGCTCAGTGACAAAATCAAAGACATCTTGGCCACCAGGGATAGCCGGGGGACCTGGACGGTCTAATCGGTGCAGCCATCGACTTAGACAATCGCATCCGGAGAGGGAGAGAAGCGCGGTCCTCGGGGCTCCACCTCTACCCGGGGTCGGTCCCGCCACCGTCTAGGTCCTGTTCCCCCCGTTTCCCAGTCACGACCCGTCGTCCCTCCCGCTCGATCCGTGTCCCCGCTCCGGAGCCCATGCAGCTAGGTAAAGCTCGTCTGTCCCAGGGGAACTGAGCGCGCCCCGCTCGCGGGTCTTTGCCTGTATTCGGGCAATCCGGCCATTTTCTCTCCTCTTGTACCGTCCGGCCAAAAGAGCAGGCTCGTCAGTAGCAGTGGGAGCTCTGGCGAGCCAAACTCCTCCCAAACAGCGCATATTGTTAGATGTCTCCCTGTCCTGGCGGGACGTCTCCGTCCCCCTGGGGGCACTAGTTGACTCGGGTGCAGACGAAAGCTTTATCGACATCGAACTCGCCCGCCAACTGTCTATTCCCCACATCCCGCTCGACACTCCTCTCCGGGCCACCAGTCTCAACGGCCAGTCCCTCGGCACTATTACACACTGCACCCCCCCGTTACGTCTCCTCACCTCCGGTAATCACCATGAGACCCTCTCTCTTCACCTCATTTCCTCCCCGGCCTCTCCCATTGTCCTTGGTTTCCCCTGGCTCGCCACTCACAACCCCAATGTGGACTGGGCGCGGGGGAAGATCAGAAACTGGAGTGCAGCCTGCCATTCCTCCTGTCTTCTGTCAGCGCTAGCCCCCGGTAACATTGCCACGTTCGATAAACCTCTCAACCCCTCTGACCTGTCTTCGGTCCCGACGGAATACCACGACCTAGCCCTGGTGTTCAGTCGGGACCAGGCCACATCCTTGCCCCCACACCGCCCCTACGACTGCTCCATAGCCCTCCTCCCGGACGCCCCTCTGCCCACTAGTCGTTTTTTAAGCTATCGGTCCGGAGAGGGAGGCTATGGAGCAGTATTAAGGAGTCCCTCGCCGCCGCATCATCCGCCCATCCTCGTCCCCGCTGGGCGCGTTTTTTTCTTCGTTGCAAGAAAGACAAAACCCTCCGCCCGTGTTCGACTACCGGGCTCACCGCAATCACGGTCAGAAACAGTACCCATTACCCCTTATGTACTCTGTCTACGGGTCCCTCTCCCGGTCCACGGTGTTCACCAAGTTGGACCTCCGTAACGCTTACCATCTGGTCCGGATCCGGGAGGGGGACGAGTGGAAAACAGCCTTTAACACCCCTCTCGGTCACTATGAGTATTTAGTAATGCCCTTTGGTCTTACCAATGCACCTGCTGTTTTCCAGGCCCTCGTCAATGATGTCCTTCGTGACTACCTCCACCGCTTCGTCTTCGTGTACCTGGACGACATCCTGATCTTCTCCCGTGACCCAGTCCAGCACACAGAACATGTCCGGTTAGTGCTGCAGCGGCTCCTGGAGAACCGGTTGTTCGTGAAGGCCGAGAAGTGTGAGTTCGGTGTTTCCTCAGTTCAGTTCCTTGGTTTCATTATTGAGTGCGGGCGTTACGGGCTGACCCTGCTAGATTAAAGCCGTGGTCGCTGGCCCACTCCCACGTCTGTCAACAGTTGCAACGCTTCCTAGGGTTTGCCAACTTTTACAGACGATTTATACGAACTACAGTTCCGTAGCCCCCGCTCCCCCGACTCACCTCACCTTCCGTCTCTTTCACTTGGTCTCCAGAAGCTGCTGCAGCCTTCTCCCGTCTAAATCCCTATCACTTCCGCCCCTATCCTTATCGCCTCTCTAACCCTGATCCTGCCCTTCAGTTTATAGTGGAGGTGGACGCCTCGGACGTGGGGGTGGGGCACCCTGTCCCAGCGCACCCCCTCGGACAAAACTCCATCCATGTGCTTTCTTCTAAACGCTCCACACCTCCACAGAGCAGATACTGGTTGGGGGACCGGGAGCTTCTAGCCGTAAACTAGCCTTGGAGGAGTGGAGACACTGGCTGAGGGCGACCAACAACCCTTCCTCGTCTGGACCGACCATAAAAACCTGCCTATCTCCACTCAGCCCAGAGACTGAACGCACCCAAGCCAGGTGGGCCCTGTTTTTTACTCGTTTCGCTTTACCTTGTCCTATCCGCCCGGATCCAGGAACACCAAGCCTGACCCTATCCCGCCTCCACTCCTCTGATGACTCGGTCAACCACCCGAATTCATCCTCCCCGTTCTTGCCTGGTGGCCTCCCTGGTCTGGGAGGTGGAGTCCGCCGTCCGTCGTGCCCAGGCCACCGACCCCGACCCCGGTACCGGACCAGCACCCCTCTGTCCCCCCTAGTGCCCTTTCCCAGGTCCTGCAGTGGCACATGCCTCCCGCTTCAGCTGCCATCCCGGCAGAGCCAGAACACTGTACCTGCTCCGCCAACGGTTCTGGTGGGACACGCAGAGAGAAGATTGCCGGATTTCGTTGCTGCCTGCGAGTGTTGTGCCCGCGCCAAACCATCCCATCAACGGCCCGCCGGTTCGCTCTCCGTCCCCTCCCGGTCCCCGGTCGGCCCTGGTCTCATATCGCCATAGACTTCGTCACAGGCTTGCCCAGCTCCAAGGGTAACGTCATCTGACCGTAGTGGACCGGTTCTCGAAGTCCGTCCACTTTGTCCCACTGCCTAAGCTACCCACAGCCCTGGAAACCGCCAAACTCCTCGTCCATTGTCTTCCGCTACACGGCATACCCCTGGATATCGTCTCCGACCGGGGACCCCAGTTCAACTCCAGGTTTGGAGGTCCTTCTGCCAAGCCCTCGCGCCACCGTCACTTGTCTTCGGGTTCACCAACAGACACCGGGCAGACCGAGCGGCCACCAGGACCTGGGAGCTGCTCTCCGTGTGTGGCGTACCGTACCCCGTCCTCCTGGAGTAGCCATCTTCCTTGGGTGGAGTACGCCCACAATTCCCTGCCCATTGCTGCCACTGGGATCTCCCCTTCCAGTGTGCTCTGGGATTTCAACCACCACTCTTCCCGCCTTGGAAAAGGAAGTGGTGGTCCCCTCGGTCCAAGCGCACCTTCGGCGGTGCCAATGGGTGTGGCGGGAGGCCCGAGCCGCACTACAACGGACCGCGGTCCTCACAAAACGCTGGCCGACCGCCACCGGAGACCAGCCCCGCTTATCGGCCCGGCCAGAAGGTGTGGTTGTCATCCCAGATCTCCCGCTTCACACTTCCTCCAAAAGCTCACCCACGGTTCGTGGGTCCCTACTGGTCAAGCTGTCCTGTCTCCCACCAACATCAGACTCAAACTCCCGTCCCCTCCAGGATCCACCCCGTATTCCACGTGTCCCGGTCAAACCGGTCGCCACCGTTCCCACTCCGTCCCAGTGGCGCACCTCCTCCCCCCGGATCATCGACGGCCACCCGCCTATACGGTACGTCCCTCCTGGACGTGCAGCGCAGGGGTCGGGGATACCGGTACCTGGTGGACTGGGCCGGCTACCCGGAGGACCGCTCTTGGGTCCCAGCCACCAAATCCTGGATCGCACGCTACTGGACGAGTTCTACAGGGCCCACCCGAACAAGGCCGTCGGCCCCCGGAGGCGTCCGTTGAGGAGGGGTACTGCATGGCGGGGTCCCGGCTGGTCGTGAGTCGTCCTTCTTTTCTTATTACTTCACTACTCAAAGTCTCGTTTGCCCAGCCTATCTGTTTTTGGTTTTGCCTTCCTGTTTTGGTTTTCCTGCTCTCCCCGTCCGAAGCCAGCTGATCACACACACCTGCCTCCCGTCAACGCCAATCCACCAACATCAACGCACCTGCCAGCCTTCACCCGCTCCAGCCACCACACCTGCCTGCCATCATCATCTACTCCTGTTTATATACCCCGGCTCTGCATCCACTCTTCACTTGATCGTCAGATCAGCTACATGGTGGACCCTGCTAAATTCCTGTCTAGCCGTTGTGTCTTTGTATCTGTTACTGACTCTCCCTGTGTTTTCCTGTTTCAGTTAATCTCCGCCGGCTGGCTTCGGACCCCCACCAGTCCTCCTCCCACGGCGTCTCCTCCTCATCATCTGCTCTGCCCCTCGCACTGCTGCACCTCCGCCACCGCAGCTCTCCACTCTCATCTCTCCCTTTCCGCCCCACCCGGCTCCGTCCTCCGTGTCTCTGCTCGCCGTGCCCTCCCCCCCTCCTCGCCCTCGCTCCCGCTCCTCATGCACAGTCTCCCCGGTCCGCCACCCACCTGCTCCTGGCGTCCATCTCCCTACTTCCATCCCCCTTTTCCCGAATATACTTCCTTGAGCCGTGCATTTGAGTCCATCCTTCTGTCCCCCCTAACAATATGTACTATGTACAATATTCAAACAAAAGTGCTAAGTAGACTTAAATTATTTAAAACACTAAAAGTACTATGACCAAATGAGCAATATTGTTTCCTCACAGCCCAACACACCAACTTCATCATGTTTAAAGAATTATTTTAATATAGATTTGTCCGTGATGTGTGTAAAATTACAAGAGCTTTGACTCATTGAAGGTTCACTCTAGCCATTGCAGGGCCATTTCAATTTAATTTAATTAAATCGAATAAACTTTATTTATCCCTGCGGGGAAGGTTTCATGGTGGATAAAAAATACATTAAAACAACACACACACACACACACACACACTATAAAGACTTACCATTTCACAAAAAATAATCTCAAAAGCAACAGAACTCTAATCAACAATGACCCACTTATAAGCTAAAATGCAATTTTCAATTAATAAGTTCCAATCAAGTCTTAAGACTGTACAAGCATAGTTAGCAGTGAACTCCAAGATTCTGAGATTGTTAGGATAGGGGAGGTTCAGTTACCAGTAGCAACAAAGGCAATGTAGCCCTAGAAGACAAATAGAAACAGAGCTCTCATTACTAGTAAATACCTCAGATTTCATGATAGATTAAAATAAGACACTGAAGCTCAGGCTATGAGGAATAAAAAGCTTCAGCGCAGCTCTTCTCTCCAGCTACACTCTCTATCTGATTCTATCACATCTATCTATAGTTGTACTGGAGGATTTTCTTAGCCATGTCAAAGTAAGCTGGAGGTCTAAGTTAAAATCAACACACCTGTCACTCAGACGTACCCTTGTCAGTTTCGAGAGATCAGAGAAGCGCAACCGGAGGCCCAAATCAATAGTGCATCTTTGTTGTTTTGTGTAGATTTCATGCCACTGTTTTATGCTTGCAATCACTCTTGCCAATGCATTACACATGGTGGATCAGCGTATGGCAGTTCTAGGTTCAAAGGACTTGTCAGTACTTTTCCTATTGGAGTCTATAAAAGATAAACAACGTATCCTGCTTTACTTAACAGTGGTTTGATTTGCTTATCGATTGCCTTATTCCTCATGAACCTGTTTTTCTTGC
The DNA here is from genome assembly GCF_008692095.1 of Etheostoma spectabile. Classification (NCBI taxonomy): domain Eukaryota; kingdom Metazoa; phylum Chordata; class Actinopteri; order Perciformes; family Percidae; genus Etheostoma; species Etheostoma spectabile. Next base: position 9,133,550 of record NC_045736.1, on the reverse strand, counting down.
AATTTCTAGCAATCTATTCAGCGTTTCCTCCATTTCTCAATACTTTTAGAAAAGGTCAACCTCGGATTTGCAAACCAACCACATCCAATGTTAATAATGGTATTATAATAAAAACAAGTTTATACTTTTGTATGCCTGTCACATTTATGGTCTATATGAAATACTCACAGGGAAAGGAAAAGTATGCATGATATGAATGATCACTTTTAACTATGAGTCAGGTCTCATAGAACAATGCCTTGACGCTGCTTGATAGCATACCTGTTAGCAAAAGTGATAGCACAAGCATAACCTCTTATCTCGATCTTGATGCAGATCTGATCCCTGTTCAGTTTGGTGCATCTTTCATTGGTAGACCTGTTGGCCTGCGTGCCTCCTCTAGCCCCCACTGGAATGGTTGAACAATGAAAGCACAATAGTAATTGGTGACTTCCTTACTTGCAATGTTTAAGGGCTGTCAGGGTGAGGGTGTTGGCACCAAATAGTAAAATACCAGGAACGCACCACCACTAGTTTTAGCAACATCTTAATCCATGTCGGCACTTCTAATAGGATGAAGCAGTCAGAGATCAAATAAGAAAGCCTAGCCAGGATGGTTGCCAGAAAGATGAGTCGGCAAAGATGAATTGTCTGTGGTCCCTTAGCCTCAATGCGTAAAGATAAGATGTACAGTAGGCCTACTTCACTGATCCCCTGGCAGGCTCGGTATTGCAGTGAGAAGGGTTTTTTGTTGTTGAGAACCTGTCTTCTGTCAAAGGTAATCACAATAGCATCCCCCACACTGTGGCATATGCAGGCCACCGGCGGTACCATCTGCTAATAATACAAGGTATCTTTTTTCCAATAAATATGTCACATATGTATGTGAAAAAGCCCAACGTCCACACCAAAGGGACTCACCATCTCCCAGAGAAAACACTGTTCACCATAAAAACAATGTATCGTTATTATTATTATAACATGGTTTAAATGGTTTCCTCACCTGACCATACCAATTTCCATATTGATCGGGCTACTAAAGAAGAGGGTGTTGCCTTAAAATCTTTACTTCATATTTGTAATAAAACCAAAGGTCCCTAGTTTGGTTCCAACCTGCGGCCCTTTGCTGCATTTGATTAGATTAGATTAGATTAGATAATACTTTATTCATCCCACAGTGGGGAAATTCCCTTGTTACAGCGACAGCGGTTTTCTACAGTAAAAGCAAAAAAAAACAAGTAAAACACCCCAACAAACAGGCAAAAAAACAGATAATGAGCAGAAGGTATAGAATGAATTTAAAGTCAAATAAAAGTTATTATAAAGTGCGGTTGCCATGTCATTCCCCATCTCTCTCCCCTTTTATGTCTAAGCTGTCCTATCAGATAAAATGCCCCAAAAATTATCTTAAAAACATCTCCATGAACTTATTACTGTATATTACTGTTTACTACTGTGACCAGGTATCAGACTCCACCTTGTGATACTCTATGTAGAACGGCTGGCCCTTATTCCCATTTTTTTTTGTATTTAAATAATTTGGAAAATGTGTCTCAACGCTTGATACTTAAAAGTTGCTCCAAGCAATGTTGGGTGACGTTACTTCTTGTTGACGTTCAAAGTATTTTCAAACAAAATTAGACTAGCTTGCCCCTCCCTCTTCCTTCTGTGCTTCCTCGCACCAACCCCCCACCCCCAAATCCTTCTTGTAATTGGCTGGAAAGATGGAACACTGTATCCTTCATGGTGCAGGTGGGCACAGTTTGTTTTTGTTGCTGTTTGTAGACCCTGGGGTGTCCACAGAAACCGCTTTTTACTTACAGTGTGTTCTGGGGACAGGCAGCTCGTGGAGAGTGAGGAGATGTTAGCTGTTTGTGACAACAAATATGTAGCCTAAAACACACGTTGACATCACTTAGAGCACCTTTAATCTGATTAGATTTTAAATATTGTCAATTTGAACATTAGCCTGTCCTTCGTAGTTACTTCTTGCCATATTGTTCTGTTAACTTTAACTGCACCTGGGTGGCAATTGCCTGTAGTCCTGGTCCCTTATACTGCAGCAACGCGCCCAGCGGCTTTATGAAGAAACAATTTGCACATCCAACAATTCATCTGTGCAGGTGCTTTGGAAAATATCACAAACACGGAAAAAAGGAAATTCCTGTAGCATTCCATGTAGCATCACCATTTTCAGAGTATTTTGAAAATACTCTTGAAAGCAGCAACTTAAACAAAAGCCCTTTCTAGTTTCCTAGATGCAGTTGCATCACTTTCTACCAAAACAAGAAATCTAAGAGGTTGAAACCCTGGTTTACTGACAAAACTGTTGTCAAAGATTTCAACCTTTCATGGCACAATTGTGTGTTGATTTATAACCGTGCTCCGTCTGCGGCTAATGCAGCATATTTCTGTCACTTAATGAGTAACAAACACAATCCAAGCTTTTTTTCTGAAACTGTAGCCAAACTTACTCAAAAGCCAGCTGTTAGCTCATCGCAATTTACGGCTCATGAGTCTTTGTGTTAAATCCTAGATAGTCTCTGATCCTACACATTTCTACCTGCCTCCTCCTGCCACCACCAGCTAGTACTGCTCAAAGTACTAGTAAGGGTTGTGTCTCAGTGACTTCCGCCCACATATATAAACAGCTATCTCTTTGAACCTTTCATTCTTCAGTGTCTGTTACTCCACTGAAACTGCACTAAAGAAAAGTGGTGAATGACTTCCCCCTCAGTGCTTCCATTACTGGATGTTAGTGCGGCTTATGACAACATATATAGATATCTATACTTATAGACCTACTGGAAAAATCAATTTTGCATCACTGGCCCTCACATGGTTTGAATCTTACATATCTAAAAAGAACGGTTTTCTTAAGAAAGAATGCATCAAACCTTTCTGATGTAAAACATAGTATTTCAGGGGCTCTTTTCATTTCATTACTAGGACAAATTTTACGCAGTTATGGAATAATTCCAACAACATCGATGATTCTCAGCAGGATATGCCTATAAAAGGCGCAAGATTAATCCTAAATTATCAATTTCGAGGCTTAATTATCTGCTGTGAAAAACTGGATGCCACATAGAACTGAGGCGCTGGTCATTGGTCCTGTTCGAGATAAACCTTCCTGCTGACAGAGAGTTAGACCATGGTGAGGCCTTTGAATCAAAAATTAAAAATCATCTTTTCGCCTTAACTTTCAATTATTCTTGAATTACTCTAGGCCTGTAACCATTATCCTTCCCGAGGGTGGGTCTCAGTCTCAATTAATCTATTCCGGCTAGTATTTACAGTCCATGTTTGTCCTGCTGGCGAGAAAACGTTATGAAAACTTCTGCATCTCTCTGCCCTCAGTTTGTGACCTTCAAGCACAGCTGTGTGCCTCTATCACTCCCTGGATTCCCCTCCTTGTCCCTCAGGCTTCTCTATGCTGGACTATCTGCCATTCTGGGACCTCTCTATCCCCCCTGGCTAGCAGTGCCTTATTCCACATTTTGGATTTGATCTTTGTCCTCTTGGAGATCTAAAGGCTCTTCAAGTCTCTCTTTCCCATATGTGCAGGATTCCCTTCTCCTATCTGTGAATAATGTGCTTGAGTTTTGCCTCTTGTGTGTTTGTGTAGTCTTTCCAGGTCTCCATGGGGGAGAGGAGGTTGTGTGGCTCAGGGAGCAGCATCTGAGGCCTACTGTGAAGCAAGATTTGGGAGTACCGAGATGACTTCAGGTTCAACCCAGGGTGTTGTGTATCATGACAGCGGGTCACTTGCCAAGGTAACTTACACCTGAAACCCAATAACCTGCTTTGGACACCGCCCCTTTTTATGTAAACGGGCTTGTCACTGGATTGGGAAACCCTGGGTTGATTGAACATGTTGATAACCACGATTTGTTAAAGCTGGGTAAATGAAATATATTTAGGGCACGTCAATCTTTCTTTGTAGAAAGAGTCTCCGAAAGTTGCCTGCATCCTCACAGATCCATCCATCCATCGTTTTGTCATCCTGTCTGTCCAAACTGTGTTATTTTATTATCTTGGTCTATTCTGTACATATATCCTGTATATCAGTCCGTCCTGGGAGAGGGATCCTTCTCTGCTGCTCTTCCTAAGGTTTCTTTAACTTTTTACCTATCAAGGGTTGATGGTGTTGTGTGCTGTACAGATTGTAAAGTCCCCTACGACAAACTTGTGATTGTAATTTGTAATATTGGGCTTTATCGATAGAATTGACTTGAAGTGAGTGTTCGAATTAATAAGTTTGATATAAACAATGGCAAAACAAGGAAAGCCTGTACAGCACAAAAAACACTTAAGTCCTTTTGAAAATAATGAAATTAACATGTTTTATTTACAGCCCACAGAAAACAGCCAGAGCTAAACACACATCCGAGATTAAAAGGTACACATAATAAGTTAATGTTACAGTAATGATGAAAACATTTCAACTATATGCATACAGCAGTGACAATTTAATTGGAGTATGCATATACCACATGAAGATTTCTTACTGAATCTGGCTTTTGACTGGCTGATTTTCACATATCAGAACATCTTTGTCTATTCATTAATGAAGCCTTTTGGTCCACAAAATCAACACAACAATTTATAAGGCAACACTGTCACAGCGTTTTTTCTGAGGCTGCAGGCAGGCCTAGTTATCGCACCGATTTGAGAGACATCTGAAGTATATCAGCTCCTATCTCTCCGTTCATCTTCCGCAGCATGTGGGTAGAAAAGACTTTCAGATATCACCGACACTCCATCATAGCACACAGCTAGATCACAGTCCCCCAGCAGGGGTTGTAGAGTACCGCAGATTGATAATCTGTGCTGATTTCATCCTATTTTCTTGCAGGCCATGGGATCTCCTTCAAAGAATGCCTGCCAGTTAAAACGGTCGACAACGACAATGCTTTGAAGCACAATGAGGGAAAGAGTTGAGGCCGATCAACAAGTCGCACTCAGTGGAAATACGAGAAGTGGAATATGATTTCAGATTAGTCAGCTTTTACCAAACATTGTGGAGCAGCCACCAGACCGACTCAATGTTAAGCAGTCCAGGAGATCTAAAAATAGTCTGTCATATTAATCTTTCTCTAGGCCTCTCGGAGACATTATGTTGGTGGGTAAAATCCAGTTATTTTCCAAAGAGGGTTTCTTTAGTCATATAATATTACCAAGGCATTGCATTACATTGTGTTTGTGTGTGTGCGAGGGAGAGGGCTTTTTTTGTAATGTAGGGACAAATTATTGCATTCCAGTCTATTACACTGAGATCTTAAGAATGTGTGTGGAGGAAATATCAGCATTTTGTGTACATAACACAGTTCTAGAGTCACAACTCACAAAAGGAGAAATTGCAATATCCCACAATATGTAGGCTATATTAAGCCTGTGCATACGGTTTTATTATTTAGTTTTTTTTTATGATGACAAAATATGCCATTCAGAAGGTATATCCATACAGAATTTCTGTTGTTCCTGATGCAAATATTTCAATTTCTCAGCAACTTGGGAGTGCTCTTTACAAATTTGTGACCACATCATTCAATAGCAATGGCTTAAGGATGTGCCCCTGATTTTGAAAGATGTTTAAGAAAACTGTACCGTTGAATATACTGAGAGGAACACAAGTCAAGGCACATCCACTCAACCTTAGACGCCGTTGTGAGCTCAAGTTTTATTTTCCTTTAAGACAGTTCTATCAGGAATAAAAGGAAAACCTTTGTAGCGACTAACCAAGGTCTCAGCAATAAAATGACTAAAGTTAATTCACGTCAATCTTTTATTGAAACACTTTTTGAAAGTTTAAGAAGACAGACTTAACAGAGAGATATGTAATTATACTTGCTGTATTCATCCATTTAGTTTTTTATTCTTGCCTTTCTTTCTCAACAGTGATCAATGTAAATCGATATTACATGATTTTAAATGGAATTAAATCATTGTAACAATGTAGGAATGAAATCTGTGTAAAATATATTTTACACAGTTTTTTTCAGGCAACATTTTTGTACAAAGGAACTTTTAGTGAACAAAAGTAAATCATTACATGCACAGATCTACCTTTTGCCACTTAATTATTGCTCAGCACGGTGTCTTTGAGTTTGGTTTTATAGTTTTTTAAAAGCTAGACACACATTGATCCCGCTAAAAATGTATTCTCTTGTTTCCAAGATTTTAATAACTCTGTTGCATGGGTACCAGGGTCTTGATTTAGTCTCCCCATGTCTGCCGTTTTACATATGGATGCGTCCCTCTCATAGGGCACTTGGGTCTCCTCTGTGCTGTTCTTCAATCTGTGGGTTGTTTGGAAACTTGGGAACCCTCCATCTTTCAACCAATCCTCCTCACTACCCATCCAAAGTTCCTGCTATCCTGACGTCCGTCACAGCCGATTACAGTACATTTCTCAAACCATATCAAGTAATCTCTATAACAATCTACCTGCCACTTTTGACTTGCAATGATGTACACAGCGGATATTTGACTTGTTTCATTGAACTTCATTTATTTGATTTATTTCTCTGTACCCACTTTTATGACTTATTCTAGTGGACCTCTTTTTTTGAAGCTACCTCACAATTTCGAGAGCAGGGGCACATCTCAACCGTACCTTTCCTATAACACCCACCTAACCCTCTCCTCTAATTTGCATTCTGCGCCCCTTTCTCCCACCCTGTTTCTTTCTTCCCCTCCTTAAGGTCCCAAGGGGGTCTGTCATGCCCCTGTGCTAAGGCGGATTCACTCCCTAAGATTCCCCACAATGCAAAATGGATAACTACAAGCAAGTTTGTGCATTGAACACCAAAGCATCTTTCTTTGATAAATTGTTCAACCATATCTGGCTGATGGTGTGGTCTTTGCTAGTGATATTTGCCTTTATTACCGCTAATCAGGATTCCACAAATTATAGTCCTATGGCTGGGTTGTAATTTGTGCATATCGTGTTGCTACACTTTTTGTGACAATATAGCTCCTGTTGCATTCAAGTTTTAGAGGCTGTGCTGTTAGATCGCAAATGGATAGAGACTTTTGTTTTGAGAAAGTCAGACAACTTGATAGAGGCATTCTTTAGACATGTATACAACACATTCGCATCCACGTCTCAATCAGGGTTTAAAAGCGCAGTTTACTGCCTCATGCCTGTTTATGGCCAGCTCTGTGCATTGCTATGTAAATGTTGCTGTAAACAAACCAAACAGCCGACAGTTTGTAGGGCTACAGACCTGAAAAAAGGAGAAACACAGCTACATCGTAAAGACGTGGATATCCACAAGTTTTTGGAAATGCACACACATCACTACGACAACCTTTTCAAGAAGCTGGTTGAAGGAATCAAAGAAGGAGGCTGTGAATGTTCCAACAAGTCCGCCACCGCTGAAAAGAAGTAAATTGTTGTATTTTGCACGGCTACATGTAAACAGGAATATTGGTGGAGTAGTTACTTTCAATAGTCATGTGAATGGCTTAGTCGGAGTTTCGTCTTTTTCGGAATAAGGGCAAAAACCGTAATATTATGTACATGTAATTGTAGTCAATATCTCATTACGTAACATAAAGCCAATTTAGATGTCTGGATTTGGATACAAATCTGTGTTGTTTAATAACTACAAACTGTGTGTGTGTGTGTGTGTGTGTGTGTGTGTGTGTGTGTTCTAATCTAAATGTGCTGGAAAGAAGACAAGGTTGTCATGTTGTGTTGTGTGGCTTGTGTCTAATGATGCGAGCGTGTGAAGGGAAGCAAAGAAACCAGTTGACCTTTAACTTCACCAGGATGAGTTTCTTAAATGTAGGGTCTTTTCGCACCTGAAAGTCTGCACCAAGGTCTGGACAAAAGGTTCATGTTTTTGTTACATCCTATACATTTGATCCGGTTAGTTTAGGTTTCATATTGGTGTCATGCACGTGCACTAAAGAACTATAGATGACGTAACTAACTTGTGTCTCTGAATCCTTGTAATTGATTGGTTTTGCAGACCCGTCTGCTCGTATCAGCTATCTGGTGTCAAAATTTTGAGGTTTTTCCCTCAACTGCCTCTTTCTCTCCCATGCTTACGCAGCTCTTTTTGTTTAGTTGCTGAAAGCAAAACATTGGAACTTTACTTTGGTTTTGAGGAGCTACAACATTTATTCAGAGACAAACTGAAACCTACATTTCCACATTTAACAAGTAAACTAATTTATTCTCCGCTCAGATAGTCGACAGCCGTCTGCTCTTAATGCATCCACTGTCACTCTCTTGACTAACCCTACGTACAAAACAAGCACTGAGATATTCCTTAAAGGAGTTTCACTTCCATTATAACACTACAATTGCCAGCCAAAACTTCCTGTATTTGGTCCAAAAGTCCAAACCATCCAAAAAATGCTTTCTCACTAGAAACAAACCGGACCAAGGTTGAGTCAGATCTGGACTCAGACCACCTCTTTTTGTTACATATGTCAGGTCACATGGGAAATTATTTTTTTTAGGACTACAGTATTTGTATTTATTCTGTAAGTAGTTTACAGATTGGAAACCTAATAGATCTACATTTGTTCTTATGTCAACACCGACTATAGAGTAGTATAATACTAGCGTAATGTCTCTCATCCAATCAAAATCCATGGTTGGAACAAAACATGGTTCATATAATTTCATCTAGTTTTGTATTTGGCCATATTAATTATTGTGCCAGCTAAAGCAAAACATTCTCTCTAGAGACAGGTTTTGAACAGAACAGCTAAATGTGTTGATATGACATGTAATTACCTTTGTCAAGGTAGTACCCTGAACTCTTATTTTCAATATTTAATTGACCACTAACTAAATGGGTATAGGTGTGCCTGATTTGTGAATGGATTGCTGTATTATGTTTATAATATGATGTGCTTTAAAAGACAATGGACCCATTACCTTTAGTCCATTATAGGAAAAAACTACTTCTGCTACTGCTGCATGTACTCTGCGTTACAGCAGTCAAGCCGCTTGATTTGACACAAGGTCATGGAGAGCTCTGATTGACATGCTCAACTACTGCCTTTGCCACGGACGGGTCGGTCTTGGCAGCACCTCCCCTCTCTACGCACCTCAGACGGCGATCAGTCATTCACGAGTTCGCTGCCAAACGACAGCCTGACATGAGCGGGCAACCTGATAGATGGAGCGACTTTAAAATGTACGCTACTGACTCATAGCCACACCACACGGGATGTTTCTCAGTGAGATGGACATAAGAAATGCAGAGAAGAGAGAGAAATTAAAGCATAAAGATAGGGTTTTTACACATGTTGCTGTTCTTCAAGATTTTAATTTAGGAAATCTGATTTTATTTATTTTTGCTGAAATACAAAATGTCACTAAAATTGTATTTTCACACTTACTCATGATGAAAACTAGATGTTTGGCAGTCTTCTGCCACTACCCCAGTACAATGGAGCTACTGTACTATTGCAATATATATGTGCCTCGTTCCTCAGCAAGTAACTATCTTTTGAGCACAGAGAATTATATTTTGCAAGCACATTACATTTTAAACAAAAACTAACACTGGAAAATCAAACTTTTCCCAAACCCTTTGGAGTGGAAGGCCATAACATCATGGCTACAAACAAAACTGGTAAAAAAAGATCATTCTTTCTCTGGCTTTAAATTCTGGATATTGGGCAGCGATGCCACAAAGGACCGCCGCCATTACGGAACTCACGGAAGGTTACCGAACATCGCAGTCATTGTTCTCAGCCACTCCCTCTGTTTGCTGATAGGATCGGTAAAGATTTGGCCGGGGAAAACCCAAGAATACACTACAAGCCCGGACAGAGCACTGAAGGAAAATTGAACGGAAGTACGTAGGAGGACGGAGCCAGGCTAGCAGAAATACCCCTTGCTGGGGAATAACTGCAGGTGTTGTATTGAAGACTGAGAAACTGCCAATCACAACTGACCTTTAATTCTCAGATGGGTTGGTTTTGTGGCACAGTTGTAATGCTAAGTGAGTGTGTCAATGAGCACGCAGGTGCCTGATAGCTCAGTTAGTAGAACAGGCGCCAATACAGTATACAGAGGTTTACTCCTCAACGCAGTGGGCCGGGGTTCAACTCCGGCCTTCCCCCTCTCTCTCCTTTCAAATCTTTGTCCTGTCAAATAAAAGATCTCGAATGGCCAATACATTATCTTAAAAAAGTAAAACAAAGTGGAGTGCATGATCATTTCTGTTCAAAATGTAATATGCTTGAAAAATATAGTTCTCTGTGCCCAATTAAACAGTTACAAGCTCAGGAATGATGCACATATATAAACACCATTCTGTACATGGAATTTATTTTGGTACTCAAAAAGATAGAAATAACGATATTTAAAAGATTTAAAATGATATTTTTAGACATTTTTCCTCTTCCTTATTATTTGTACTTTTAAAAACAAACCTTGTTATTCAAAGTAATCCACAGACCTTGCTGTGAACAGTCTCCTTGGTAACTATTCTTTTCCAAAGCATGGCTGTCACCTTGTTAATGGTGAGGTATATTGAAAGGGAGTTTTGGGGATTAGACTGCATAACAGGAACACTGTTCTCTTACAAGACTCTGCTGATAAGATTAATATAATTGTTTGATTCAGAGTGTGTGTGTGTGTGTGTGTGTGTGTGTGGTCGGGGGGGGGGTGGGGGGGGGGGGGGGGTGGGGGGGGGGGGGGGGGGGGGGGGGGGGGGGGGTGGGGTGGGGGGGGGGGGGGGGGGGCGGTGGTGGGGGGGGGGGTGGGGGGGGGGGGGGTGGGGGGGGGGGGGGTGGGGGGGGGGGGGGGGGGGGGGGGGGGGGGGGGGGGGGGGGGGGGGGGGGGGTGGGCAGTGTCAGAACCATAAAAAAAAAAGGTTAAATATTACCAGGATTAAAAATGTTGTTTCTTCGTTCCAAACCTAACAAGGTTACACAACAGCAATTTTGTTCTACAGTCAAGAGCATTAACATTAACTACATTCCATCTCCACATAAACATTGTATATGCAGTACATCAGCATCAAATATTTTGCATGCTATAGGATATTCTACCTTTGAGCCTTTATGTGGTATTTAGGCCCTTAAGGCACAGGCCTTTCCTATCTCTAACAGTGAAATGTGGCATAAAAAGTCATTATAAAAACTGAGCCATTATTCCTTTTTTCCAAGGGTTTAGAACATTTGCATGAAATCACATATATGAGAGAGAAAATGATGGCAAGGCAGTTTTCACATTTCACTTCCAACGAGTCATGCTGCAGTATTATATGGCAATTACAGACATGGTTCACCTCTATTGGCTTAGCAATAAACTGTAATTCCCACATAGTAGTGATTAATTTGATTTTCTGAAGCTTTAAGGGGAGCTTGGCTCCATAACATATTTGATTTTTATGGGGTAAGAAAAAAAAAAAAAGTCAACTTCAAAAGCAGCAAAACAATATAATTACTGGCACCAGCAGACATTCTTTTCCATAATCAGTTTGTCTTTTGTAATTGATGTCTAGCACAACAAACTTGGAACTGGACATACTGTACATAAATACTTAAAACAATATATGATTCACATATAAAGCCATGTGAGTAGCTGACAATACTGCAGGTTGTTTTGAATGCACAGTAGCCAAAAACTAAGTGTGCTATTAAAGTTGTTTGTGGTGCCATTACAGGCCTGTCTCTAAAACTGGCATGTTATGACATTAATGTTGATGGTGGTGATTCAGAATCTGCTGACTGCATAGGATCTGAGGCCGATCAATACAGACTGCATGTATGTAAATGCAGTCATTAAATCTTTATCCAGTTAGGTGTCTAAAGAAATATGCAATAGCTATAGTGAAAGACATGATACACAAATAATTCTAAAGTGTCCTTTTTGGTTTCAGGGGACAGTATGTGTCATTCTTTGATCTTCACATAAGGAATAATTTTGCATGACTCTGCAGAGGTGATTAAGTGAAGTTAGGCAGTTGACAGCATCTGCTGCTGTTGAATGCAAATTTACTGTTGTCACTATCCACAGTATCAGCAAGAGCATGGCGTTGCATTCTTATTAACTATGTCCTCATCTGTATGATGAAAATAGAGACAGAACACATGAGCACATTTAATAAGAAAGCCCTGTATTATCCCTAAAGCCTAAACATTAGTTACCTATGCAGCTAGCATAGTAATATTCCCATTATTTTAATGCGTTTGACCTCAGGTACAGTACTTTCTGCTCAGTGTTTCATAGTCTGATAGTTAGTGTTTGAAGTTTGAAATAGCAAAGACAATTGCAGAAGTGGAAATTTTGACTGCACTACACTAGCTGACCTCAATTACTTTCCCTATTGATAAGAGACATAAGATAGATTATTCTACTTCCGTTAAGCAGGCTCGTTTGGTCTCTGAATGTTTCTATTTCTCTGCATTTTTTGGCAAATTTTCTGTGTCTATATCTAGACCTAGCATTTTATTTTTTATTTTACTTCTTATGCATATGCATCAATCCACATCAGATTCAAAAAGTGTGGCTTGTGATAGTCTATATTTTACTTATTGTCACAATAGTCCAATAAAATAGCCAAAGCTAACAATAATTGGAACCAAGTTACAAATATCACTGTCTGTGTAGCTAAAGCCTGATGTATCTATTGTCTGTGCTATAAACCTCCATTTATGTCCAATAACCATTAAATAAACATAAATGAGCCACACTGATGCACTGAGTGACACGTTCCTTCATTAGAGTTGTCCACAGGAGAAAACCGTCCAACAAATATCTTTGAGTAACATTTTCTAAAAACTACAATGCCCAGCCGCTTGAGGAAATTATGTAGCCTATTCTTAATAATTCAGCTATATATATATATATATATATATATATATATATATATATATATATATATATATATATATATTACCAGTTTATATGACCAATGTTTTTTGTTTTTTTCATGAGATTTGTTGGCAATACAAATATGTACTGTAATAAGGGCTGTCAAAATGAAGGTAATAATGATTTAACGCAAATTCCTTAAAGACACAAATTATTTTGATGCACAATTAACACACACGCGTTCTACGTTTGGGACTAATGCCAGGCCGTAGTTTGGGAAATCAGGAAGCAATGCAGCTGTAACGCCAAGAGCACAGGCGGCAATGCCGTGGGTGCTCAAGCTGCGGAGCACCCACGTGTGCCAGACTACCAGCAGGCTACTGACTATTCAATATTAAACACTGCAGTTGTTGCTAAGGGGAGTGTATGAACGCTGATCACGGTTACGTGTCAGTTAAACTTCTCATCTCTAATCCTATCTGTATTTGTGAGAAGTGGCGCTGTGCTAAGCTGAGAGACTTTACGGCTTTATTATCGAGTTAATAAGCGTGTGTGTTCACTCTTGGCCGCTCTCCATTTCCTAAGGTTATGAAATGCAAAACATTTGACTTTTAAAAAGCGTGTGCCCGTGGAAACAAATCGGCGCCTATGGTCAAGAGGAAGCTGGTGACGGCCACGGAGTTCAAAAATACCTCAGGGTTATATCAGTGAGAAAAGCATAAAGCAACAGTGCTGAATATTTACAGGACTTATATTCACCTGGCAGTTGAGAATCAACACTGAACTTTCAAAAAAGAGTTTGCAATGCCCATATCAAATTTGAGTGCCTGTCAGCTGAATAAATAAAGATTTTCAAATAAAATTAACAGCACCTTGCCACTGAAATGTTGAAAGTGAAGGATGACTTTTTTTTTTTGAATGGTAAAAAAAAAAAATTTCATTAGACATTTTGTGCTTTATCCATGCCTTTCCTGTTACTTCAAGCCCACAACTCCCTGGTCTCTCAGCAGCACTGCACCCTGAAGAGCAGTTCATCTCTCTAGACATCCCAACATTATGCTTGATCATGCCTCGTCTTTGTAGATAGAAGAGATAAAGACATTAATCTTGATTGAGCACATACAAATGTATAAAGTACACATTAACACTCAATAAAAAGCAGATTTCTGAATCTAAATGACAATGCGTGAGGCAATTGTTTTTCATGACCTGCAACTAAGCAATATAAACATGTATGTTTCTACCTAAACATGTTTTTCCCCTCTCATAGAATGCATGCTTAGACTTCAGATAGAATTTATGTTAACAAATTAACCCTTCTGAAGAGAACATGACAGCAGCCATCATCAAAGCAAACAGATTTCTGCTCACATGTAGAAATGAAAGTGATGAAAATTCAGCATCTACATGCCCCACAAAGATTATTATTACCCCTCATATTTTTCAAGAAAATTAATTCTGACTGACTTGCTTTTGTAATAATCTAATAGTATGCCACCACCACGCTCATCCACCTGAGACTGATAGGGAGAAGAATATGTCGATTGAGAGGTCATCCCCGAGTGGTTACAGATTTAATGCAGCGATTCAAATTTGTTCTTATTTTTATTATTCCATACAAACATTTCTATAATTAGACTTAAAAAAAAAAAAAAGAACACCAAATGGATATTGAAAACACATTTAGACAGAGCAAGGAATAAAGTCTCTAAACCGGTCTAAAACATGTGCCAGTAAATGAAGGTTAAGGATGAACAGCGTTATATTGTCAGAAAGGCTTTTTGTTGAAATAACGGCTCTCTTATGAAGGTCTGATCGGAAGATGAAACAGCTTTGGCCTTTTCAGGTGAGCTATGTTCATGACATTTCTCTCGTCTGCTCTCCGAAGCCTGCTCAAAATGTGATGTCCGTATGTTTTCACCAGGACTGGCATTGCACTATATTTTACTCAGTTTGTGAGATGGAGAAGACATTTTAAAAACAAGCACTTTCTGGTTTGTCCTTCACATACGCCCACACACTGTTCGCTTCAGTCTCAACTCTGCCTGGCAATGTTGGCAATGTTACATCTATTGTTCGTCTTCTGAATAAAATAAAGCCCCATGCGTTAAAGAAAGTCTTAGGGTGGTTTATTATTTATATAGAGCCATGTATTTATTTTATTTTTCAATAGCATGTAATATGTCCCTTTTCAGAATTGGATTTGTTTTAGATTTTTTTTCCCCCATAGGCCAAAAAGGAGTATGGAGGTCAAGGTAGGAGAAAAGACTGCCTAATTAAGTGGAGGACAACAAGATGCATAAGCCAGATGTTTACTGTATGGGATGTTGTCTTTCTGCATGACATAGTTTATGCACATACAATATACAGTCAACACTGCTTTGTAAGCATTTTGCAACTCAAAAACAGATGTAGCCATTATAGGCCGTAAAAAAAAACAGTAGAGTCATGTTATATCATCCCATCGGTTTGTAAAGGGATGTTTTGAAGCCTGTGTTTGGTTTACTACTTTGTGTAAGGCGGGGTTAATAAAGAAAGCACTTGTAAATCAAACAAACCTGTGAGCGGTCTTGCTCCCACAGGGATTCATCGGCCCTCAACTTTACTGTTATGGTTGTGTCCCCCATCTCTAATCAACCTCATGTCCAGCAGCAGCAGCAGTGGAAACGCTCGGAGACAGTAATTGTATTGTATAGACTAGTATCTGCACAGCACCAAACAGCTGACTGACTAGGTAGTCCAATCATCAGTTTTTTTTCAAGATTCTGCAAAGCCCCAAATTACTATTTAATAACTTAAATTACAAGTTCATTTAATGCCACTACTGTTTTTAAAGTATCTACTTTTGCAATATCGTCACATGGCAACTATGATATGATTAAGGTTAAGAAAAGATTGTGGTATGGCAAAATAAATGGTTAAGGTATGGTTATGATTCTCTAACAGGTTCACTTGTATACATAACTATTATATATCAAATGACTGTAAAAATGCTAAATCATGCACTATAAGAGTAGGTAGCACACTGTCAGACACATTCTACTTTCTACAGTTCTATTATTTATTCCATCCCACATCCAATGGCAGCACGGTCCTAGGTGTGGTGTTAAATCGCGTAGCCCGGGCCTCCCTGGCTGAGTTATGTTAGCATAGTAAGCACATGGGGTTATAGAATGCTAACTTGCTAACAGAAATAATTTCAGATAATTTTAATATGTTGAAATGTTTGTGATGAGCTGCAGGTAATACAGATACCTTGTCATCCAGGTCATGGGCGCATAGCCGTCGCCTTCTGCGCGGGAGCGTGGATCAGACAATAGACTTACAATCTAATTCCCTTCAAAAGAGGAAGTGAGAGCTTCCAATGGGTTTTGAATTAGAGGGGACTGTACCATGTCGAGTGGAATACAGAAGAGGGGGGTGGGTCATTGTTTGGGAAAAGTCTTTTTAAATTACCATAAATATCTATCTGTATTTTTAATGTTTCTGTGTTAGAACAATAACAAAATGTATTCATATATATTTTTGGTTTTGTTGTTTTTGCATAGAAATCGGTTATTGTCTTAATTGATTGTGAGCTAACTTTGGTTGGTCTGTAGGAGGAGCTCCGGTTTAAAGGGGTACAAGCTGGGAATCGTTTTAGTTCAGGTGCAGACCTGAGGCCTGTACCACAAATCAAGATCAACATGCCTAGGATTTTTTTCAGCTGCCGTGCTTCACTAACCCTAACAACGCGGTCCTGCATAATCTGTGTCACAACGGTGGTTAACAACTAGTTCAATCAACCCAGGGTTTCCCAATCTAGTGACGTGCTCGTTCACATAAAAGACGCGGTGTTTACCCAGCACGAACAATCAAAAAACATCTTCCAGAGTTGCATATTTTACATAAGGAGAGCAAACTATAGTTCTTCATAAATATGAGGAAGACATACACCGTTTAACAGGCAAAACACAATACTGTCAATGCTTCCTAAAACAGGAAGGAAAGCTGGCAAAAAAAGCCAACGCTGTTGATACGTAAATCACAACGCTTATCAATATCACTTCTCCATCAGTCAGGCGCAAGATCTGACCATAATTACACTTGTGCTTTCCATAAACTGTTGTTGCTTTAGCCTATTTTTTCAGTTGCTACCCACCCTGTCAGTGGTAAGCGATCAGGAGAGCAAATAAAAAATATAAAAACGTAATTCAAATGCGCGCATTGGCGACACACGGCTCAAAAGGCTACAAGAAATCTCGTAGGCTAAACTCACTCAGCCAACATTTGAATATGTTTTTATATTTATTCATTTTAGGACAAAATCACCATAACCAAACCCACCAGACTCCGTTTAAAATCTGTCTAAATCAGTACTTTTATCATCATAAATAACAAATAGTAATAATAGTGATTGTGAGTGTTGTGATGGAAGACCTTCAAATAAAACATACACCATGTGAAAATTGCTCCTATGATTGTTCTCCTTTCATCACTTGGCCAATCCATACAACTACAATGACCCAAAAAAAGGAATGGCCAGAGATTGTTGGTGGTAAAAGGTTAAGGGAAAACTTTTTTTTTTTTTTTACAAATTAGACCTATCTGAATCCAGCATCCAGTTGTCCAGATCTGGCTAACTGCTGTATGGACTTGGAAAACAATTAACTAATGTGGCAGTTTTGCAACTTTGCCAAAACACATCCTTTGATTTTTCAAGCAGTTTGGCCAGTTTTTTCAGCCTTCTGTCAGTCATCCAGATCTGTCCTTCCAAAAGACTTCATCTTTGCATGTGTCCCTTTTCCCTGCTCTGCGGACTTATTGAAGTTAATTCCCACACTGTCTGTGAAATACTAGCTTGCATGCAAAACAGAAACACAAGAGTTGTAGCTACATCTAAAAACACTACAGGGTAGCTCAACCCCCTGCCCGCATCAGAATGTCAACAGGACATGTGCATACTTTCAATTGTTTTTATTACACTCCAGCTGCCTAACAGGATTTTATCCTTCACAGATTTCAGACTCTGAACTGGAGAGCCTTTTAAGTGCTTTCCCCATCAAGTCTAATGCCTATGCTTTGTTTACACCCACAACACTCCCCTTCACCCCACATCAGAGATGGTTTCTCCAAAAACTTCCCCAGTTATACAGCAGCACAAAGTTTGATATTGGAGGTTACGTAAGGTGAGTGTTGAGAGTGATTTTGTAATGAAAGACAAAGAAATTGTTCATGCTGAAACAACAGAGGGAGCTGGTTAACAGATTTGTTTTTTTTAGGATTAGAAAACATCCGGCAACGCGGATCTATACCCATGAACGTTAGTTTTGGTGCTGCCAGCTCCGGGAGTTGTGCTGTTGATGGTTTAGAGGGTAAATTTACAACTCTTTCCTTTGATTTAGTATTTGAGTTATTTTTAAGCCCCTCAGTCCTGCACACACACACACACACACACACACACACACACACACACACACACACACACACACACACACACATACACACACACACACACACACACAACTACATAGAGAATGTGTTTACTCCCAAAACTCCACTGGCTCCCTCAGCCCAAATATTTAGACTGAAAGTCTCACAGTCTTTCCTTTGAATTGAAGTAATTGGTTGGCGTTTGAATATTGCCACACAACGTAGTGCAGCCCAGAGAAGGACTGTATGTGCTTACAAATGTGCAGTGTGTATGCACGTACATACATGTGTCCAGCTTTATTAGTATTCGGCAGAGCCACATGAAAGTGTGGACTCCCTCTTTTAAAGTCACCCCATCCTCAACTCTCTGCTGCTCACTTGCTCTCTCCCCTTTCTTTGCAAAGGTCCTAAGTGTGCCCTGTGGGCAGCTATTAATGAGGCACTATGTGGTGAGTCTTATTAAATCTTAATGACAGGCAGGAACCTGCCTGGATGTCAATATGAGTTGGACTCAGCCAATGATCAACACAGAGAATCTGTAATCCCCAGTGTGGAAAAAAGGTCCCCTGCCAAGCTGGATCCCTCTGTTATCTTCCATCTGAGGTTTGCTGTGAAAGAGGAAATGTTGAAGTCATATAAAAGTTTTGGACACACGCTGATGCACAGATTGAGAGCACACAACAAATGATGTGTATGCACAGATCACACAGAAGAATAAATAATTGAACTCAAACATTTAATAGAGGCTTACATTTGATTAGAGCTATATTCAGCTAATTCAACAGCAGAGAAAAAAACATGGACAGACCTTAGAGCAAAGCCACAGGCAGATGAAGGTGGATAGTAGAGCACAGAACTCGCCCGGATTTGCTTCAGGAAGAGCTTGACCACGTGTCACTCATGTCTAAGCTCATCCTGAGGCTAATCCTGGTATGTTAGGTGCATCTACTGTAAAATATTTCTTAGCTGCCAAAGACTTCTTCCACATCTCTCCAGTTTGTTTTCAAATCCTTAGTAGGACAGCTGCTTTTTTTTTTTTAATTTTTAAATAATAAATAATTATTGTTTCTTTAACTTTAGGCCACCACTGCCCTATAAAGGTGTGCCAGTTTTTCTTAGATGTTCTTGTATTGCTGAATGTGGATGACATCACATAATCTACTCTCACCAGACTCCTGCTGTACCATCACACCTTTTCTTCAATTTTCCTTTGGTTCCCCCGTATCTGACTGATGATGTATGCCCAACGTCAGGTTGTAAACTATGACCTATTAGGGGTGATGAATGGTCACAAGGCACTCTGTCTCTCCTTGTTTGCTGCAGCTGAGGCATGCTGTTTTAGTTATTTCAGCCCGTGTGTGCTGCCCTGGCACATAAACAGAGAAAGGGGCTCTACCTACTGTAAAAATGCAATTCATGAGTTTTCGTAGTCAGAACACACAGGACTTAAAGTGTGCTCAGCAAAAAGACATGGCGTAAAACATGGACGTAGTCTCTGTGAGTCCCCCGTTGACACTGAAGAGCCATTGTGAAGCTTACTGTGGGTGGCTAGGTCCGTCACCATCATGGCAGTGCCTGACTCCGATTGTCCCCAACTAATCTAAAAATGACGTGAAGGGTTAGAGTTAAATGTGGATGAGATGAGGCAAGGCCAAATGAGCCCTACAGTCTATGCTCGCCACCTGTCACTCAAAGTGGAACGCCCCTAATTGTGCACAACTTCAAGCCTTGAAGGTCACATATTATGCTTAAAAACAACAACTGAGTTTGTAAGTACAGTTTAAAGAGCAGAAAAAAACAAGCACACATTTGATAAAATAGCAGTGGCTAACAGAAAGGTTTTTAGTCTCACTTCATAAGAGTTGGAGCAGATGTCAGAGCATGTTTGTTCTGAGATGGATGAGGTGTGTAGAAGCTGAAAGATGCTTCACATGGCTTTGTTGCAACATTTAACAAACTATTAAAAACCAACTAACTAAAAATGTGTTCACTCTAAACTATATCCAGTATGTATATATATATATATATATATATATATATATATATATATATATATATTATATATATATATCATTATATATATATCATATATGATATATATATATATATATATATATATATATCATACATATAATTGTATTTAAACTATATGGATGGGAAATGTCTTTACTAGTCATAGAACTGCAGCAGAAAACAGGAAAGAACATTTCAATTATCCAGCCTGCTAAAAATAAATCCCTTGACATCCTTTTCTATGTTGTATGTGATGCAACTCATGTAATACCTGTTACAGCGAGCATATTCTATATTCTATTGATGTGGCTGGCAGTAGGGTGACCTTGTGAGACCTTATGAAACTTTTATAGCCAAATCTCCTGAAAAAGATGCAAATTCTGGCACTTGGCATTCTTCTCAATCTAAATGTTTTTCTTGTTTTCCACAGAGACCTGTATAAATGAATACCTGATAACATAATACAGTCTGGATGTTTTGAGTTCCTACAACAGGGCATGGGCGGTATATCATTTGTGTTGGTTTACCTAGAGAGCTGAATAAGCCATGGTAAGTATCGAACCTCTGGCCCTGCATGGGAGCATTCAACCTGCAGGGTTCAAAACAATTGAAAGATGGACACGTGGATTTCTAAGGGCTTTTTCGACAAAAAGAGTTTCTATATACAAAGAGGCCCTTTTTTGGCATTATGGGAAGAGTACACTCTGCTTCAAATGCCAGATGGCCAAGAAGATTGTCCCTGTCCATGATTCATGTATGTGGGAGATTTGTGGCAGGTCTCTACATACCAGCAGGTACAAAGAGACCTGGCAAGATTCTGTGAACGCCCATGAACCACAGTACAAGCAGTGGGCTTGTTTTTCAGGTTGCCAGATGTATTTCAAAGGGTCTGAGGATGTTTAGGCTTACCCTAGCCAGGATATAACTCTCATATTAGCACCTTGAGAGGAGCAGAGTAGACATAAGCACTGGATTGTGAAGTCACGTGTGTCTCTCAAAAGATCAGCCGAGGCTTTGGAGAATTTCAGCAGGAGATCATTTCACCCAAGACAATGACTCTGTGTGTGTTTGTGTGTGTGTGTGTGTGTGTGCGCACAAAAAACAGCATTAGATAATGCAATAAGGGTAAATAACTATTCTATCAGGGTTTATAGTGCCACCTCCACTAACATCATAAAAAACACTTTAATGTGGTGTATTTTTTGCTTTGACAAATGTCAGAAGATTAAACAATGTGTGTGTTTCTATGCCTCAAAGAAACTGCATGAAGTCCGCTGAAAGGCAAGTACATTGTTCAAAATTCCAAAAACTGGAAGCAAAAACGATTACAGGTTCCAGGATACAATCAAATGCAGTAAATCTAATAGAAAGCCGGCCCAGAATTTTGTGCAACCCTGTCTGTTAGATTGTGTTTCCATACCCTTAAAGTGCCCATATTTTGAAAAAAACACTTTTTCTGGGATTTGGGCTGTTATTTTGTGTCTCTGGTGCTTCCACACACAGACAGACGTGGAAGAAAAACCATCCATGCAGTTTTGAGCGAGACACGCGTTTCTGAATGTCCTCTGCCTTCAGTCTCCGGGTGAGATGTT
>NC_045736.1:9055217-9111745 GCF_008692095.1 Etheostoma spectabile | reverse complement strand
CTCCACGGCTTTCTACGTCACTAGCCGAGACGAGGTGGCTAACCGTAGCACATGCTAGCGCAGGCATAGTAGCTCGTTCTCAATGGCAAAACAATGCTACAACACACACTAGTTCACCTTAATCTCCATAAGAACTACTTCCATGTCCCTGTTCTGCAGGTATTCCACAAGTGTCCCTTGTTTAGAAGAAGTCTCCCTACTAATCCTGCCTTGGACTGACCAAAGTTGGAGAAAGAGTTATCTAGCTGATGTGATCTTACCTACCTACTGCACATGTGTGACTCCCAACAAAGATAGTAAAGAAGTGAGATGTCTCACTCTGTAGCTAAAACAGAGACCTAAACACACAGGGTGAAAACAGAATCTGCAGCAATGTGCAGTACATCAAAACTATGGTGTTTTTTGAAAATGAAACCATGTAAACCTATTCTGGTACAAACTCAAAATACAATTATGAACCTGAAAATGAGCATAATATGGGCGCTTTAATTTGCAACAGCAAATATGTTTTGAAGTAATCATAATGCACGTGGATTATGTTTTATATATACAGAACTTCAACAAGAAACGTTGGTGTGTGTGTGTGTGTGTTTGTGTGTGTGTGTGTGCGCGTGTGCGTGTGCGCTCTGCAGGTAAGTACAAGATTCATTTTATTTGTCGATAGAAATCGCAGTGCTCCAGTCCTCTTCACTGTGACATGCCAATCATAGCAAATCCCCAGCTGAAGAACTTCTAAATCCGTTTGACCTTAAATACTGTTGTGGAAAAGCATGACACGAGCTGAGGTCAGTTGAGCTTAATGCAACTTTATGCAACATCTATCCCCAGACCCACTTGACCCTTCACTCCCGAGTCAAGAACCAGTCAACCAGTGACCTATGCTAACCTTTGCCACTGTGAGTGCAAGCCTAATCATTCGATGTGTGAAACATTGTGATGAATGTTCATGTGTGTGGGCTGCTCTACTTTGCTGTAACATGGTGTTTCAGTGGGGAATAAAAGGAAGTCTGGGGTTTGTTCTTAGCATCTGGTGTCATGACAACCTCAGGGGACATTTTGACAGGGGCATTGACAATGATACATCTGTGACCTTTCTGTTTCTCAGATAAAATTGAATGAACACTGCATCTTACAGAGAGATGATAAAAATGAATAGACAAAATATAAGTCTCATTTATAAAACTTTATTTGGTTTTGTTAGATTTCATATCTGCGGAAAAAACACAGACTTGGACACAAAATGAAACGTGTCAGGATTATTTTGTGAATAACCTACTTCAATACAACAATAGCATCTGGCTGGATTCCATTTTATCACCAACAACCCCACAAGGCCAGGTAGCCAAGGTGTTTTTGTTTGTAAATGTTTCCTCCACTGTCCTGTATATAAATCATTCAGCACCAGTGAATGAGCTACTGCCAGCAGATGAAGGGACATGAATCTCTGGCTGCATGAAAATATCAAACAATGGAAATGTAGCCATATGTAAGCTGAATTGCTGCTTTTGTTGTTGGTGTGGTGTTGTCCTTCATTGGGATGGTGAATGGAGCAAAGATGGAAACCGTAGATAGAATTTAGTAGACGTAAAATAAAATTTACCCTACACTAGGAATGTTGATACTGACTATAGTAAGATGTAAGCATAGTAAACACTACTGTGAAATACCATAAGTAGTACCACTCATCCTCTGTAAAGGTGGCTATTACATTCGGTCATCTTTTGAATTATTCATAAGTCCTGTGAGAAGCAATAGGCTACATCATCGGTCAACCATTCCATAGTTGATTAGTCTGTTGAAGTAAAATACATCAGAAGTAGATTTATTTATTTGATTGGGACAATGCACAATTAATCAACATTGCTGTGAATGCGCCAGTGTTAGTCAGTCGGCTAATTTTCATCTGTAGTCCTAGTTACTTGGCATGCAGTGTGGTCTTTCATCAGTCAGACGTCTTACACTGTTTTATGTTTTATTACAGCTTTAGCTTTAAACAAGCCACAGATTGTCATGAGGGTGCAGGTTACAAGTCATTAGACAATTCCACAAGTCTTCAAATGGATGTTATTCCAAGCTACACCACGTCTGATGAAACACGTCCCAGAACCGTCTCTACTGGGAATAAAACACACTTATTTTATTACCATAGCAGTTTATTATTGTGTTAATATTATATAAAATTACTACCTGTGTGTGCCTTGATAAATAAAGTGGTTACATAAAAAAGAAAAAGGTTAAATAAAACCTTTTTTTACTCAAAAGAAATACTTTAAATAGGTTATTAAAGATGATCAATAATTATTGAAATCGCCTTAAATGAAACATTTTATCGTGATACTATTTCCAGCTATATCCGCCAGCCCTATAAACAACTCCCTATTGAGTTTGCATTTGTCAATTTGAGCATTGAGCGCATTGAGCATGTTGTGTTTGAAATTTTTATATATGCATGTCAAATTCTGTTAAACATAAGTCATAATTTTAAAGAAAAAAGAAAAAATAACCAATCACAATAAGCTATGAGGCGAGGAGGTGGTGGTGGTCGTGGTGGTTGTGGTATCTCACAACTTGACTCGACATTTGTCAGCTAAGACTTACAGCATGGTGCTGCAGTATTGCAGTGTTTATACTGCATATATTAGCCTTGGCTAGCACTAGTTTGCCTTCCTTTACAAGTTAGCGCAAGGCTGTCACCTTTCTCTGCAACGCACCAGCCGGTTATAAAGACTCTCTCACTAAGCTCAGTGCCTGAAATGTGCCAGTACTCACCAGTACTGAGCATGGCATTTTTTGTCCATATTAGTACCCTTACTTGTTATTAACAGTATTATTAATGGGCTGATATTTAAATCAGAATAGGCTATAAATCATGACTTATTGGGGCAAACCAAGCAAGTGAGATTGGCAGCCGTTTCAGGCTCCTTGGATCATATTGTCGAATAGTCGACTTTTCTAGGAATAATTATGTCATGCAATTCCTGAATTATTGTACTGAAACCTTTTTGGGTCCAATTCAGGCACTGACTGAGCTGACTTGGTGTTTCTTTCTGTTAAGCTCTTCTGACTGTTGACTGATTGTGTTTCTTGGAAACCACTTTACTGTAATAATTCTTGGAAGTGAATTTTCACTTCAATGTCAATTAAAAGAATCAATGGAGGAAAAAAAAACTCTCAATCACTTAGGAAACTCACTGGACGTGATTATAATGGTTGGCAATTATGTGAATGTTCTAATAGTGGAGAGAGGCCTTTTGACTGTCTCTCTTTGAAAAGACAGCGTAGGTGGATTGCATTGTTCATTGTTCATTGCTCACTTTCCCCATAATTGATGCAGCTTTCCCTTGATGTGTTCCAAAGATTTGTTCAAACATATTGCACAGCTGTTTAAAATGTACTTTGAACAGTTTGAAAGGTTTAGCCCAAGAAGATCTGGCGGTTAATATGTTTGGCCACTAAAGCCTTTCACAAATTGTTGTAATTGTCATCAGTTATATGGTGTATTATTCATTCATCCATTCATTCATTCATATTTATTATACAGGAAAGTTAAAAGTAGCATTACATTACAATGTAAACAGGCCTGACTCAGTTTAAAAACTGTTTTTTTAGCAGGTTCCCGCTCTGCAGAAACATAAAACATGGTTACAGCACGTCGGGACAGACATTTGTACAGGACATCGATATGGACTAGATAAATTTAGACAACTAAAACAACAATGCAGTTACATAAGGACAAAGACATTTATACAAGACATCAGCTAGGCTAGACAAATCCGGACAGAGCAAACAAGGCTTGGACAATACACGAGCAATTAATGCGTGCAAGTGTAACTGTTTAGAATTATTATTATTGCATGTTTTAATTGTGATATTTTAATTATAACATTTAAAAGATATAATGTAATACATGTTTTTGGGCTTTTGTTCTCAGACAGCACCACGTAGTGACATTTAATGCTGTCTGAGAACTAAAACAGGGAGATGCACAGAAGTACTTATAAATAATGAAAAATGAGCTCATTAACCAGAACCAGTTCAGGTGCAACATGGCACACAATGCCAGCAGGAAGTATGCCATGCATGCAGTGTACCTGAGCTCAGCGTAAATTCTTTCAGGAAGACCTAACTTTTAATCAATTCTCTCCTAAATTAATTCAGCAGTTATCCAGATAAATGTACAATTTATCATGCTGTGTATAATTAATAATAGTCTCTCCTGATTGAAATGTACCTCAGTGTAGATTCTTTCAGGAAGACCTAACTCTTGATCAATGCTCTAACTAACTCGAATCAGCTGTTGGAGGCGTTCACCTTCCTGCTAAACCAATCAGAATCGTACACAAAATGCAAGGGCCAATCACAGAGTCACAACCCTCCTTTAAAAATCTGTTTCTCCCTCAGCTGTCACTGTAGGCAAAGAGTGCAACCCTCCACCTCCCCCTTCCACATTTGGTCATCTACTCCAGATGACCGGTCCGGAGCCTCCTTCTGTCTGGTCTGCGGGCTCCTTTGGAATCTAGACACCACTGGTGTCTAGATTCCATCGGGGGTTCTGATGGTTCTCTACCCCCATATTTGTACATACAAAATATTTCTATGGCGATGGAGTCTAATCGCCAAAGACTTTGTACATTTTATTGAGCTGTACAATAAACCTTATTTGCATATTTGCAAACGTGTCTCTCCTGATTGAATTGACTTATGAATATCCAACTGGTGAAACCCCCTGACAAACAAACTACACATACACTACTATGCATGCCAAGCACAGTCTTCCTCGCTAATTGAAACCAAGCTGACCACTAATTGTCATTGAATGTTGTATAGATTGAAATACATTCAAGCCTGTTAAGCATCTTTTGCAAATATGGAACACAATTAATACGGACTCTAGCGTTATAGCATTTTTAGAATCTCCCACGTGAGGGTAATGGCACTTAACTTGACTACCTGAGATGGATTCCCTTGGTTTTCTATTAAATATGAATGTGTATACAGAGAGGCTAAACAAGTGAATAAAATAAATCAGATCAGTTTGGATAAGGTTGAAAAGCATATACATATTGATCTGTGTTTTGGATGTGATAAAACAGCATACTCCAATCACTCTAAATGAAACAGAATATGCATTAAGGTGCAAACATTTAGGGCATATGCAAATATATCTAATAACATAATATCATACACCACCATGCAATAACAAACTGAAATATGTAGTGGACAGTGGACGAAAAAACATGTAAGGCACATTAAAAAAAGACAACCCGTTCTCACTCCGAATTTGTAAAATACGGCTGTTTGGACAGTGGCTGTCAGCCTCTAAAGGGACAAAAAAGGTGCCCTTCAGTGTGTTTGTATAATGTACTGGGGAGTGCAGCTACACAGGATTTTGAGAGTAGTATGTAAGGCAGAAATTCTATGGAGGGAGGGTGGTGGTGGTGGATGGGTCAAACAGAAAACTTATACCCAGGAGACTGAGGTTCGTCTCCTGCGTGGAACCTTTCCTAAAGTCGCTTTCTTCCTTAACCTTCCCATTATTTCAGCGTGTCACGGAAACGTAAATGTACCCACAACCTTTTCCTAAACAAAACAGCATC
This sequence comes from Etheostoma spectabile, assembly GCF_008692095.1. Classification (NCBI taxonomy): domain Eukaryota; kingdom Metazoa; phylum Chordata; class Actinopteri; order Perciformes; family Percidae; genus Etheostoma; species Etheostoma spectabile. The sequence goes on along the minus strand of NC_045736.1, from coordinate 9,106,148 downwards.
AAAGGGGACACCATTAGTCCCGACTAAGCACATTTAGATCAAGTACAAAAAGAACGGCAACAGTCCCGACCAAGTGTGTTTAGATAAGACGCTAAAGGAGACTTTTAGTGTTAACAACAACAACAACAAAGGCCCCTGATCAAGTGTTCGTATTTTACGAGATGGGAATGAGAATGTGTTGAAAAAGAAAATCGCTCAAACTGTTTTGATCCCCCCAAAAATGGGCTTTTATGTTTGGATATACAGTATCAGAGTCTCATAAGTCCACTTAGAATCCTATTTAGCAGCCACAGGGCATTTCATCTGATTTTGAGATAGGGAGATCAATAACTCATGATGGTATTTAAGATGCAACAGAAATGGCAGCTTGTAATATTATTCCAAATTTCAGCTGTAATTCAGAAAGGCACCAAGAGGTGGTGAAGGAGTGTAAAGTGATATAACAAGACACAAGGAATCGCTGCTCCCAGTAAAGTAGCCTATAACCTTTTAAGTAAATATAGTATTATAGAGAAATATATAAGGCAAATTGTTACAATAACAATAACATACACAAGGGAAAAAGGCTGACTTTTACAGAGTGTCTAATGCATTAGATTTAAAAAAATAAAACAATTTCAAAAATCGATTTTAGAAGAGGAACCAGTTGATTTGCTTGTAGACCAGCCAACTTGTAAGAATTTGGTGTCAAGGCTAAAAGCTCAGTCACCCTAATATCATACATATGTATTCTGAAACATCAACTGTGCAAGAAAATGCCGCAATGTTAGGTACAACACCTAGTGTACACATCTAAAGATAGACCATGGTGGGACATGCAGACAGTGCTGGCAGGCACCTCACCATCTGGGGACATCTGGGCATAAATCCCTGCACAGTCTGAATATGTGAGGCTGAATGTGCTCCATGACTGTATCACAGCACCGGGTGGGATGTGCCATCTCAAATGGAGTTCGGTTTTGTCTTTATGCTCCACTCCAATACTGTGTGAAAGCCTGACAGCAAAGGCAGACTTTATTCACATTTTTTTTTACATCCCACACCTGCACCAATTTGGTGTCAGCTCCCCAGCACACCACTCCAAAACTACTGTGCTGACCCCCACTGATTCACAGAACAGGTTGTCTGTTGCATTCAATGGTTGAATTGTGATTTCTCTTTACCCTGCCTTCTCTTTCTGCTTCGGTGTTGATGTTCAGTTCTGTACAGATACTGTACTTGGATTGGTCTACTCCCTCTTCTTCACTCTGTTTTTTTATCCAGCAGCAGGTAGCATGATCCAGAGTTAAATCTGAGGTGAGACAAACAATAAAGAGAGAACAATAAAGTGACACCACTTCTTTCTGAAGCTAACATGCACTATCCCAGAGACAGACAAACTGTGGCTTAGGAGGCAACTTCAATTCCAATGGCATTGTGAGATACTCTGGGTAAAGAAGACTGGATCTGTGCTTCCAACTGGGCTTTGGTGGTCTATTCAGTGCGTCAAGACAAGTGACCTTTTAAAGTAAAAGCCCATCAGACTCCAACTGGAGTTAATTACTGTGCATACTTCATTTGCACAGTACATAGCACTGTTCACTGTTCATGCTCTCTATCTAGATACTTTAATAGCGCTATACCGGTTTTTACTAATTCTCATCAAAATATACCCACATGAAAAAATGTATATATCACATAGATAAACACTCTTGTGTTTCCAGCTGCAAGAACTCAGTTTGAGATAACCTGATAAACAATCCTCTTGTGGTAGGCTACGTACTGTTCTGAGTGTGCTCCGAGTCATACAAAGTGAAGAGAAATGGGAAGAAAATGCAAATAAACTGCTGATCATTATCCCTCAAAGTAATTATAAAACAACTCAGAGTTTAACTTTTATTGGGTTTGAGCAGCAAATGCTATTTTCCAAACCTATTTTTCACCAGAGTTCATTTTTATTTTTAATTGTTTTCATTTCATTTTAACATATTTATTACTTAACTCAGTTAAAAATAAATGAATAGAATAAATAGCAAAATGTGCTCTATGTATAATGAATTAGTATTAAACACGTGCCAACGCAACCATTGGATAGTCTTGAAAGCAACGGATAAATCAAAGAAGGTACATCTTGACATGCTTCACTGTGGTTCTGATCCTCAATTCCATCTTTGCATGTTGGATTAGAGCCTGTCGGCCTAGAACACGAAGCCTGATGTGTGTGAACCCAGTATACAGTTAGGGCATTTAAAGTAGTCCCTTAACAATAGTGTGTGTGGTAGTGCAGGACCAGCATTTCTAATCTTTTTACTATATGAGATGTCAGTGCACTGACATGCCTGTTGGCAGGGAACACAGTGGTGAAGGGAACTGAGCATTAAGCGATTCTATCACCGGGCAGAAGAGGTGGGCAGTGTAAGTGTGTATGTTGGCTTGACGATAACATCTGCAGGCTAGCAACTGGAAGTTTGTAAGGCCAAATCTCCTCCTTTAGGAGAAACGAATGAGGTTGCATTGCTATAACCTGAACATTACCTCAGTTATATATGTCACAGCACAGTCCCAACTTCAAACACGCCTAGCCAAACGGCGGGGAGGCTATTAGCAGGGGAAACACCAACAACGAATTATTTATGAAGACAATTATCCCTCAAAAGTATGTGTGTGCATCACAGAACAAGTCAAACAGAGACTGAGAAGGAAAATGCAAACCGTACGAAAGGTGCAGAAACAGCTTTTAAAAGAGAAAAAGAGCAAATGAGGCCATGCTGTTGTCTAACGCAAAACCATTGGTCTTTTATCTGGGTCTCAATTATTCAACTAGAAAGCAGCCTCCCCCTCCGAGAAGAGAGTGGATATTGGACTCTATATTACCTTTCGACAGGGGAATAGTGGTTCTGCAGTACATTCCACCTGAGAGGCTGTTCTGGGACTGGGCACCGGCTGCGCCCCTAATGACATCATCCATTTCTTGGGGCCTCCTGAAACACGATTATGGTGATTTACAATTTATTCACATCTGTTGTGTTGAATTCCTTTGTACTCAGTTCAGCTGTTTAGAGATCTGTGATCTACTTCTCTGGGCCAGTGGTTCTGCAAATAGCCAGGTAGTGGATCAGTGAAAACCATATTTAAACCTGTTTGGTGCAGCTGAATGCCCATCTAATCCCATACAGAACCACCGGTGTCAACACTCCATCTGTACTGTACACATATGTACTCTATATAGGATACCTGTCATTATTATATTATTGAAGCCCACATCACATCTCTCACTGTAAAGGAGCTACATTACAGATGAGCAGTTATTGCAAACTACAAAAAATTCAATTAAATATATTGAGTCGGACAGGTGTCACATGTATCGTCATATGAATCAACAGCTCACACTGCAGTATTATGAAAGCGGATAATTCTTCAGTTGAGTGTAATGTCATTATATTAAAAGTGAAAATGTCAGAGGTGTGGGCAAATAGTATTTGGAACAAGGTTCTATGTATATCCTCTGATTTGTTGTTCTCTGTAGGGATCAATTATGGAAGCCACATATGGGGCATGTGTTAATTCTTTTAAAATTGGCCAATTCTAAACCGTTGACCAAGATCTTAACCAAGGGTGCGTCCACAACTGGCTTCGGTCTGGTTAGGTTTAAACAAACTGTTGCGTGTTCCCGATTAGTTCAGTTAATTGGAGCTTGCGTGAAGCTATTATTTAAAATCAGACTATACAACTGGGCCTAGACCGGCTTAAAAGCTGGGTTTGGGTCCTCGTCCAAGTGAAATGTAGTGGGGTTTGACTAATTATGGGATTTTTGCATCAGTTCAAAAGCTATCGTTTTAGCCTTGAACTGTCAAGAAAGATTTTCCCTGATAGATCAGACTGACAAAAAGAAAAGAAAAAAAGGAAAGTGAAAAATGTGTTAAGCATGTGTGTGAGTGAAACATGATGATCACACAGTAACGATCCTCCAATGATTTTATACTATAAGTCACCTTTGGACACACTGGGTCAGGACATACGTTTCAGTGACAAGGGTCCAAGAACAGGACATGAACCCCAGTCTCATGGATGAAGGTCCTTTGACCCATCCACCATCCCAACCAACTTCCTTATGCAGATTTTTGGTCTTTCAATCTACTTGCTATCATTGTCACTCTTAATACTAAGTCATCTTACTGTGCTGCGGGCAAACTGCTGCTGGACTGCCTGGTGCGTTCCATATAGACACTTAAGGGTGATTTTTGCGTGTGTATCCGGCACTGAGAGCCACTGACCAAGCATCAATAGGCAGGTATGAAGAGTACAAAGTGGAATTTCAAAAATAGGGTTTTAATTACCCAAAAAATGAAGAAAGGGATTTAAAAAAGAAGCAATAGAAGTTCTAGTTAACCAAACAGAACTCAACACAGACTATGAGAACAAATAAAACTGAATAGAGCTAAACAGACAAAAAATGGAACAAAAAGAACAGGGAGGCGTACTGGCTAATAACTGGTCGGACCACTTGAGGCTGGATCCAAAATGGAGTCAGTCCTCATAGGTCTCCATGTTGAAATGCCTAACTTTACAGCAAAATGAAACATGTTTACAAACTAGTACAAAAAACAGTTTTGGATTCTATAGCTAGGTTCCTGCTTCATGACAACTGTACAACCTTTTTATCGGCTAAATTCCACTGTAACGTCCTGGGCTGCAGCTATTGATTACTTTAGTAATCAAGTTTTCTACTAATTATTCCATTGCTTGATTCAGTAATCGGAAAATAAATACTTTTGTTTTATTGAAGGGCAATCATATACAATGGTTTGGTTTAATTTTTGGAAAAAGCAACACTTTTGTTGCCTACATTGCTTGCAATATCATTTCTCAAAAAACTGAATTAAGTGCATTTAAGTGCCATATCACACTGTTTTCTGAAATGCAATAACAACCTAAAACTAATGCACACATTAAACATACATAAACATTACTATATATATAATATTAATTATAGTCAACCTATTTTCATTTATATATTAGACTACAATGTCACACAGCTCTGTCACACTTTTGCTAGTAGATCGTTGATCAGCTGTTTCTCCATGAAGAGAGAGAGTGAGAGAGAGTGGTGCGCAACAATTAGCTGTTTGCCGAAGGGATAGTCAACAAGCCGGCTCTTTAGGTCAAATTTTGGTCACCACTACGTTTTTTTGTCTTTGGTTTTGGTAGTTGTTGTGTTTGATGTGGTTTCAACGTCCATACAACTCAAGTTAGCCTTCATGTTTTCTGTTGGGAAGCTGAAACCTTGATGTCGTGCTATTTTTGTGGTAATCTAAAGTGATATGACCTGATTCCAAACTTTGGACACTTTATGTTGCTTTCTCCAGTCTGACTCTTCTCTTAGCCCCTTACGCGCTAAATTCTTAATCTTGTAATCAGTCTTAATGGCACGTGTCGCAAGCAGCATCAGCCTGGTGTGCGACAGTAATAATCCTCCATGCGGAAACATCGTTGGCAACATTAAACAAAGCTTCGAGACAAATCATTATGCATCGAGGATTTTTAGTAATCAAATTATTTGAGTTACTCGAGTAATCTTTTCCCTAGTAACGACCCCTGAAATGACTGTTACCTCGTGGTACTGTACCCAGCTCATCTTATGTCGCCTAAACTCAACGGCCTCTGAAACAACTTGATGATTACCCTGGCACAGCACTGTCAGATATATTTAGTGATACCTTAACTTGACACCTGTGTTTTAAAACAAGACATTGAACTTTGAACAAAAAAGACCTTACTGACTAAACAAACTATTAACTTGCATTCAAATTGACAGCAGATGGCCAATTTCCGAAGACTCCTCTCTTGTAGGCAATTTCAATATATTGGATCGCAGATCATATTATATGAGGTCTGGCTGTGGAATGGATTATTTGTATCATGTTGTTGCCAGCTGTTATATTCACCTTGGCGACCTTTGCTGTACAGATGACACACCTCATGAACATGCCTAATAAATGAAACGCCTATGTTCTCATCCCTCAAACACAGAGTACTTGCAGTCACACTGTATGCACATGCACACATATCACAGAGGCTGCCAACATAATCTAGTCCATCTCCACTATCTGTAATAGATTACACAAGTGTGAGTGATGAGCACAAGGAGAAACAGACTATGACTGATGCAGAATCAATTTAAATTTTCAGATTGCTAGAAGAGCTGCGTGAAGGGAGGGAGGAACGGTGAGGCTACAAGCTACAAGAGAGGTTTATCAATGAACACAGAATGTTTTTGAGGATAACCCTTATTCTGTTGACCTTCCCACATATATATATATATATATATACATACATACATATATATACATATATATACATACATATATATACATATATGTATATACATATATACATATATATATACATATATATACACATATATATACATATACATATATATACATACATATATACATACATATATATATATATACATATATATATATATATATATATACATATATATATATATATATATATATAAATAACAGACACAGACAATATGAGGTGCTACACTAAAAACATTGGCTGAACTGCTGGTATTCATTCATTCATGAGGATTATTGTGTGAAAGGAAATGACACCCTTGTAATACAAAACATATGTAATGTGGTGCACTCTGCTGTGCCTTGTAATGCCGCACAGTGCCCTGCTATGCCATGAACTACTACACACTACTATTTTTTGTCACTGTTCCATTATCTTTTACTGTGACTGTTATTACCACTCTTCATTTCGACCCCAACCGGTCGTCAGACACCGCCTACCAAGAGCCTGGGTCTGTCCGAGGTTTCTTCCTAAAAGGGAGTTTTTCCTCGCCACTGTCGCACTGTTGCTTTCTCTGGAGGGAACAACTACAACTGATGGGTCCTTGGAAAATATGTTGTCTAGTGTGGTCTAGACCTAATCTATCTGTAAAGTGTCTCGAGATAACTCTTGTTATGAATTGATATTATACATAAAATTGAATTAAATGTAATTTGGCTAATTTGTCTTTTAACAAACAGCACCTAATGAATTGGTAAGATCCATTCTCAGTTATTCAAGCAGTGAGTGCAGTTGCCTTGAAAAAAGCATAATTCAACGTAACAAAAACATCAGAAACACAGAATCACAATTCACTAGTTTTCTTGAGAAGCGTGCTTGAGCATACCTGTTTGTGTGCATAGGTGTGTTTGTGTGAAATGAGACCTTTTGTGTTTCTGTACATGTGTCGCACATAATTGAGTGTGTGTGAACATCCTGATTGCACATTTCAAAGAGCAGCAGCGGTGAGGCTCAGCAGGAAAGTGACTCAGGCCCCAAAAAGCCCATGAAAGCCATTGAAGAAATCAAACAGGTTACCATTTTTTGGGCCTGCCAGGTTCACAGAGGTTATGCCTCCCATCATTCTCTCTCTCCGTCTGAACCCTTCTGCCATTCTTCCTCAAAGCTTTAGCAACATCTCCAAATTGAAGATTGTAGATTATCTTTGAAACTTGGCCTGCAGCTGGCGCATGTTCAATGCAATACAACTTTAAAGCATAAGGATAAGAACGGTCTTGGCTAAAATCATAAAAAATGATGTTCAGCATTAATGTGTGTAATGTGTATGTATCTGGCACTGGAGGTAAAGCACGGGTTACCAGAAGCTGCTTTAGATGCTGATAGGAGGATGTTGGTACCTTTGTACACAACCATGTTGGCTGTTTCCACCTGTTGCCAGTCTTTGTGCTAAGCTATGCTAACTGGCTGCTTGCGGTGGCTTCATATTTACCATTTTGTGAGAGTGGTATTGATCTTGCCATCTGAGTTTCTGCAAGAAAGTTGTGTATTTTACTCAAAATGTCAACTATATATTTTATGAGTGTATCACAGTATTTCTTAAACAGAATAGTGATGGGCTCCTACACGAACGCCAAATACTCTAAAATTTGAACAGCCATGGTTATGTCTGTTGATAGATTTGCAACTGTGCATTTTTTATCTGTGCTTTTCTGACTGGTTTAAAGTGGGCAGTGCTTTTGAAATAATCAATATCACAAATTCTTGATCATCAGGTAAGATATAGCAATATTTCGATTAAATTCTGATGACGGTTGACATTTGTTTGTGTTGCCGTTGTCAATCAAATAGGATCCAACCAGACCCAAGTTTTATCAATGTAAAACTCTTACTGAAGGATAATTATAGCATATTTAGTCATAACTAAAGAATATATTCTATGCAGTATAAATGTGTGCATCAGGGCATGTGTGGATGGATGCATTCAGTACATGTATGTGTCTACTGAGAGTGATGAAGGATGATAGCACTGGTGTGTAGGAACAAAGCTCCTGGAACGCTTTAGCTTCTCTCTCTGAACAGTCATGTGTTTGCCAGAGGCGAGCCAGATAATCATGTACAGAATCATGGGGAAGAGAGATCAAGGGCCAACTTTGAAAAACATCTAATTTACATTTCCTTTACTTATTTGAGCTATAGTTGACAATCCGATGGAGTGACTTCTGTTGAGTGAGCAGATGAAAATGAAGTGTCCTATTCAAGGACAACTTGACAGCACATGTTTTTGTTAATGGACAGCAGTTACTGTCGGGTCGAACCGATGACAGGATCGTCTTTCTAACCACCAGGCCAGAGGTGGGTCTAATAGACATGTTGTGTTCTGGAGACAAGAGGTAAGTGGCCGTCTACACAGCCACTTCCTGTCAGCCCTGCAGGGGTGCATCTCCCCAACTGACGCCAAATGGGAAGCGATAACCCTCTTCACGCTTGTCAAAATGACTGATGCTTTAATGCTATCACAAATGCTAAATTTTACTCTATCAATGTATTAAATCTAGCAGTGATTTTTTTCTTGATGTTAGAAGGAACATACAAGGATTCAAGGTGTTTATTTGTCATTACAATAACAAGTTATGCAATAAGATGATTACATCCCGCCCTCCTCAACAGTGCAACAATAGTATTATAAAGGAAACTATCTTATAAAGACAAAAAAAACAGCATATTATCATATAAATAACAGGTAACCAAAGTCCAATGGTAGCTATGAAGAACTGAATATTACACAGTATTTTGTTCGGCAGCAGTCACAATTTCTATTTTGTCAATGTTTAAAAGCAACGCATTACCAAACCAATTGCTGTTGCTGAATTTCTTTTGATGTGGAAATCTTATTGAATGGACTCATCAAAATGGCGGGCCAATCTGATTGGCAAACTTTTAACACAACCCCAAGCCCTCAATATTTCTCGACATGAGATTGTTGGATTCTCAAGTGAGTCATTGAAATGCAAGGGCATGGCTCTCCAGGAGGTATTTTCATTTGCAAAGGTAAATCATTTCATTCGTTTAATGTCTGTGGAAGAGAATGAGTGGTGCCTTTGATCATGACCACTGTGAACATGATAAAATAGCTTCTGTAAATTAGCCAAAATGAAATTCTGAAACACCAACTTTTACACATTAAAACACCCAGCACTTTATTTGGCTTTACTGATAATGGTATTTCGTTATTACCAATGACAAAAAAGCCTTCTATTTATTCCATAGCCATAAAAAATAATGAAATGCATTCAGACTTTGTAGATATTCTCAGTTTTGAATTTATTTTATAAATAACTTGCTTTATAAATGCCGTGCTTTACTCCATGTGATAAAGGTATATACACATGCCTATAAACAACAAATGGAAAGATTTTTTTTTTTTTTTTATCTATGTAAGTGGTCCTATTAAACACTATCATTTGTCTGTTCATGTCCTTCCTCTTTTTTTCTTTTTTCTGACAAAAACAGGCAACAGTCAAATTATGAGGCAGGGAGAAACTATCTCTGTCAGATACCATTAGTATTGATAAGATAAAGTATGGGCTATCTACCTGCAACAATGGCGCTGCCATTACACATATTGCTGTCTGCCTGTCTTTGGCCTGGCAGAGACAAGCAGGAGGGAGGGGGAGAGTGCAACCTGGTGAATGACAGATAAAAGCCCGGGCAATCATGGCCAGCCCACAACATTAAAACCTTTTATAGATTTCTGCATGCCATTTTGTGACGATAGGGACATTTTTCAACGGGTTGTGATTGCTACTGTCAGAGGAACATGGCTTGCTTGCATATGGAGGGTTGCTGCAGATAGCGGGAAAACAGAAAAAAAAATGATATTGATATAAATTGTCTCCCTTTCAGTCTGCCTGTTGAATTTTTGTGTCTGTGTCCACAACTTTGTGTGGGATAAAAGGGGTTAGGAACAGATAGCTATTAACACTCATAGTATGGGTCAAAACAATGACTGATTTAAAAAATGCAGATTTTCTGTGTCAAACATCAACCCTGAGGTCCATCCGTTATCCATTTTTAAGGATGTTAGTATCAGATAAGAATAAGGCAGACTTAATGCACATTTCACCAAAGGCCTTATTGACATTGAATTATGACTTATTCAGAATTAATTTTGATGACTTTGTCAAATTTGCATTTCATTCAAATATTGAGTGGTTGTGTCAGTGTGTCATCAGAGAGTGTGAAACAGACAGATTCCACTGTTTCTGAGGTCTCATCTTTTTCAGTAAAACAAAAGGTTCACTTGAAGAATTCTAATCATGATCATCATCTTGAGTTTGAAAGAGATTAATAAGACGACCCAAAGTAATTAATTCTTATTCGTGGTGCTGCACATTGATGTGACGTCACGGACTGGAGGTCAGAAAAAGATTTTGTTGTTGGTTTTTTTCATAGAAAACCGCACTGAATATTCATTAATTCTGCCCAATGTCAGTGCATTTAATTTGCAAGTAGCCTACCCTTTATTGGTAAATTGTGACTGATTACACATACTTTTTGGAGTGTAACATTGTACAGCTATACAATCTAATGCAACAGCCACTAAAAATATTCCACTGTGATCTTTTCAAATGTTTTTGTTTTTGTTTGAATGTATCAATGAGTTGTTGATTCCACTCTACTGTGAGTTTTGAGGCTGTTTTTTGTAGTGTTGTTGCAGAGCATTGCTTTAAATTAAAGTAAGTTCTTTTTAACTTCACCTCATTCACATATCTGTCATTAAAATGTACAATATGATTAATTAGTTATTTGGAGAAATGTTTGCTAATCTTTGAGAAAATACTATCATCATCTATGTCAGTGTTTCGATCTATACTCCATTGGGTCTGACATTCCCTTTAAAGGCTTGGTTTGCGAGATCAAAGGTCCTGCTCCCAGCTCCACTTGGCATTCACAGTCACATTGTGTGAGCAGCACAAACAGCTAAGACACCACATTGGCAAGATAGAACCACACTTCCAGTCCTGTGTTCATCTATCCAAGAAAAAAAAAAAAGCTTTATCCTGTCTGAGTCCACACTGAGCTTGCTATCTGCATATTATCACTGTGCATACTTAATTATTATTGCAGACAAAAGATGAATCTTAATAAGATTGGATGTGGATTTTTGACAGAAAAACTGACTGACTGTAGAGCTCTGACAGTCCCGGCAACAAACAGAATATGAAATTGACCTCTGTCTTTAATCAAATAGATTCTAGGTTTTTTTTTAAATTTCAAAATGCAATATCCATTTTAGTAGAAAAATAACTCAACTTCATAATTTAACATTTCATAAGGAATAATGATAGCATCCTTAAATTCCTAAATTTTGTACTTAAACCTTATTACTTTCAAATCAAACCTGTGAAGTGAATCATTATTGTAATGCTTATATATAATGCCCGCTATCTTCATGTTCAAACTGAATTTGTCACAATGAATGTGATGTTTTTTACATGTTGTAGATATCTCATTTGGAATCTTCACATAGTCGTGCCATATGTGTCTAATAGTTGATCAAATGTCACAAATTAAATAGCTTACACGTCTCCACATAATACAATACTGTGCTGTGTTTAGTTATCCCATTTCAGTATTTAGTGCTTCACACTCAAAACAGTGAAGCTGTTGAGACATAGAGGGCATATTCATATATGTGCCAGTCCTTTAAAACTCCTCTACCATTCTTTAATTTTCAGAATGTCATTTTGTGTTTCATAACAGACACGGTCACTTCCACATGTGACTAACCACTTCCACATTCATTATCCCTTTAAGCCTTGGGCCCACAGGTTATACTGGAAGTGGAGACTGTACAAGCTGAAGATGTCATGCATGAGAAAAGCCATCATACAGAAAAAAACATAATCACTTCTCTCTCTCTCCCTCTCCCTCTCCCTCTCCCTCTCTCCCACACACACACACACACACACACACACACACACACACACACACACACACACACACACACACACACACTCTACCAGCAGTTATTTACTCCTTACATTCTTCCATCATCTCTCAACAACCCAGCCATCTTTGCTTAGCATTATGCCAAAACCACTAAGCCCCAGCCTGTAATTCCGCATAATTCTCCAGTGTGCGTGATTCTCGTCTTCCCAGGCGACATTTGGGTGCACTATCCCAAGCGTGCTATAAGGAAAAGAGGCTGTTATCCAACAGAGGTTCATGAAATCCTCTGATCTGACACTTCATAATCACAAGGGGGTCTCGTTATCTGTGCAACAAAACTCCACAAAGTAGCCCATTCCCTGGTAACTTTTCTCCCTAATGCCCTAAAGTCGGCCCTTATCAGAGCCCACAAGGGTTGAAAAAGCTGAAGGTGCTCATCCTCAGATCCACTTGGAAAGGTCCAAAGGTCAGAGGATCCCACTGGCTAAGTTCCTCTTATCACACCCTGCCTAGAGAGGGAACACTACATTGAGAAGCACCAAGACGCAAAGCTGTGCAGGCAGGCACAATGGTCTGGGAGAACCCTTAGCCCATGTATGCGTTGGCACACTATGTTTTCCATTTAAGTTTTCCAATCAGGGAGAGTAGCTCTGATGAAATCCCGTAAATGTACACTTTATAGCTCTATTTCTTTTCTGTTGTATTTATTCAACTTTGTTTTTGATTTTTGTGCCGACAATTATAGTGCCTGTTAATGTATGGCTAGGATTTAAAGCATGCAAGAGCTGGAGGAGGTTGTGTATTACACAATATGTTACTTATTGTCACAGCTAGGTCATTATTACCATTTAAAAAACATTGTGTAAAGACCACCACAGTGTCAATGGATAGTTTTGATTTATACAACGCAAAGAACAATAACCAGTTTATGTCAAATACCCTGCTTCACAACCAGATCAATAAATACTGTTGCACAGTTTCTTTGTTCGTTTTTCCCCAAATAAAAGTTCTCAGCCTAGGACAAGAGTAAATACAACAGTGCATCAGTCATGAAAGCCCTTTTCATAATCCTCTCTGGTCACACTGGGGATTCTATTGGAACAGTGTCTTGCAACATCTGGCTACAGCTTAACCTTCCCCTTCAGCACCCATGAGCCCAGGGGCACACAGCACACCATACACACACATGCCTCTAGGGTGTGATGCACGCAGACTACAAAGTGCTTTTTACACTGTGACTGCGTGCCGTGCCATATAGTATGTGTGCCTGTGAGTCTGCTGATGGTACCCGGCCTGTGTAGTGATGCCAGTAGTCACACACCAGGCCATCAAAGGCAGTGCTGTGTGCCGCTTGATAGTCCAGCAGCCTCACATCCCCAACGTTGCTCCTGTTCACTCCAGTCCAGGAAACAAAACATAGCTGCTGTTAGGGCACCGGTGCCCACTGGCAGCGACTGCTGAGAGATCACATTGCCAGGAGTTCAAGGGTGAAAGACTGGCAACAAACCACTCGCAACAGCTTGGGACAGGTGGTTTTCATATTTATTTCATATTTTGTTTTCACTTTTGCTAGGTGGCAGTTTAAGGTTATCATGCCATATAGACTGAGACAGGAGTTTTTTTTAATATTTTTACTTGCTTGTTTGTTTGTGTTTCCAAATTTTGTCCTTTACTTTTCAATCCATGTTGTGGCATTACCATCAAACAGGCTTTTTGGCACCTAAGCGTTCTAGGTGACAGCTGGGTGGGAGAAATCTTACTCTGAAAATGGAAAAGGTCTCCTTCCCATAGAAAATGCCTTAGGGAGAGAAACACAAGTCCCTACTAACCCTTCTATTCATTCTCAGAAGCAGCAGAAATCGTGGACAATAACTAAAAGAGAAAGGTTACTTTTAAACAAAATGTACCATAGTACATATGCATATTTCACCCAGGCCCTTGTTGCCTTTTGTGTGATTTTTAAATAGCCATAATTCCAGTTCACAGTCCAGAACAGCAGGCAAGGGTAAAGAATGATATAATTGGTTGTTTTATGTAGCTCCCCTCTGCTCCTTCTCACACTGCCTGCTGGCACATTTATTTCATCCAGTGGTGCTTTTAAGTAATCAATACACCCCACGGTCTAATGCGTTCAATACACCTTGAAGAGCCAAATGACACATGCTGCTTATTTTGAGAGTTGGGACGTGTAGGGAAACAGAGGAGAGGATGCACCAGCTTGTCTTCAGGATTGCCAGGGAGTCAGTGGGTCAGGCACACAAAGACTGAATGCAAATTAGATAAGATTTAGTTTAGAAACTGATGAGTGCTAAACAGCTAAGCCTAACATTCGGAGATGCTAATAAAAACACAATAGAATCATAATTAGCAAGTGGAGCGTGGTTAAGGCCTGACTGCACCGAGGAGATTTGTGTTATCTTCATGGTCATTGGGATTCAGAATGCGTATTGAAGCTATAACCAGGTGGGCCTTCACTGCTGGTCGCTGGTTTGAGTTTCGTGCGAGAGACATGACGCAACTGTTTGCACTTGCTCTATACGTTGGGCTGTGGAGTTTAAATTCTAAAAAGTAAAAAAACAAAATGTTGCAAACTGTGACTGACCGACCTGCTGCCCTTTGCTGCATGTCATTCCCCTTCTCTCTCCCCTTTCATGTCTTCAACTGTCCTGTCAAAATAAAAGCCAAAAATGCCCAAAAAATCATCTTAAAAAAAAATGTTTATATATATAACATATATATCTTGATCAAGAGTAAAGATACCACATTCATGGATTTCTTGAGTTGATCTTGGCATCTTCCACATATCTTTTCTTTGTTATAAAGAAAAAGTCTGTGTTTTTATCATTAATGGTGTATTTGTAATTTCCTTCAAAAGTCAGAGTTTTTCCCAAGGATCAATTGTTTCAATACTTCATTCTGACTGGTGGGAGTAGAATAATGTGTCCTACATTGAGTAATGTTGAACCAAAACTACAAGTAAACACTTCTGCACCAAGTCATTTTTCACAGCGTGGTTTAAAAATGTTTCATCTGCTCCTGGACAGCCTGATGTCGGCTGGAGTTTAATCGTCCCAGAGCGGGCACAGCAGGACAGAACCAACAGAGACAAATGTCTCAGTTTAGAATGATCACTGGCAGATCTGGAGTGTTTTCCATCTGTATGAGCCTTATGGATCCTCATGTTCCTCTCCCTCTCTCTCTCTCTCTCCCTCTCTCTCTCTCTCTCTAGCTTTCCCTGATTAGCTCTGCATTATTTAGTTTACCAATGGAAGATTTATATGTAGTAAACAGCAGTTATTAGCCCTTGGCTTGAGTAGACAAGATTGCCGATCAATATATCTTAACCCATTGATGGAGATTGAAGGACATGATCTATTATTTAAAAATAAGGCAGTTTAGAGAGAAGAATATGTTACACATTTGAGGAGAATATGGTACACATGCAGGATTACTTTCTTCTTTTCAAACTTACTCAACTTGCACCTCTCAGGTTGACTGACTAACATAATGTAAGATCTGTTTGTTTTTATCCCTTCAGCTGCCCATCACCCCCCCCCCATGCTTCTTGGCTACAATCCGCTCATCTGCAACAGATAAACTTTGTTTTTCCCTCAGTTAGACTGACCTGTGTAAGATATACTTAAAGCGTGATTCTGTGATGGTTTTATTATTTTCTTCTGTATTTTGTCTTTGTGATTGTGATTTTTGGGTTTTGTATATGTTCTGTTTCATCCTGTTCGTGTTTTGTTTCATGTCTTAGTCCTTGGTTGCTCTCTTGTTGTAGTTTCTGTCTTAGGGTCTCTTCTGGTTGTCTGCATGTTCTGTTTCCTGTTTTATTTTGATAGTCTGGTTTTCTGTGCCGTATTTCCTTTAGCTTTACTTCCCGCTCTTGTGATTACCTGTTGTCTTCCACCTGTTCCCCAGCCGTTGTGTTAAGTGCCTCTTGTTGTTCTCAGCGTTTTTTCTACTTACTCTTTTGGAGGTTTTTGATTTTTTGATTTTTTTTTTCTTGTTGTTTGCTTTGTTGCATTTTGGATCTCTGGATCGGTTTGGACTCTTTTGTTAATAAATCCTCATTTGACATTCTCCCGCCCGCCTGCCTATCTCTGCTTTTGGGTCTTTATATTCCCTGGGAACTCTTAACAGATTTGATCAAACAAAAAAGCAAACTGAGGCTGGTAAAATGCTGAACAACAGCCTGCCAACTGGCTCCAGGCGGGTGGATGGATTGGTGGTGGCGGTGGGGAGAGCGGGGTTAAGTGGGGAGAGGGGGAGCATTTTGGGGTTTCCCTTGCCTCGGTCAGAGTTCTGCAAAGCCATCCATCAAGTCTATTTTTATAGGACTAAAGAGCTAAACCACAAGCCTGGGGGGACGATATTAAGGGTCTGACAATGCGAGCTGAGGCAATTGATCTATTTTAAACACCAGTGGCAAAGCAGTGGTGCAGTGCAAGATTTGTGCCATTTTCATTTTTTCACATCTTGATTCGATCTCTATGGCCTGTTGGTAAACATTGCCAGAAAATCCTATTTACTCCCTTTTAAGGGCCAACATATGAGGAAATACAAAGGTATCTGCCTTTAATGCGTGCCCTAACTGGCCACATTGTTTTGTCTTTTTCATCTTTTACAGCCCTTATTAGGGTAAAGTTACTCCCCCCTAGGATGTGAATAGTTAAAAGCAATGCCAAATCCATTTATTGACTGTTCACTTTTACTGTTAGGCAAACTGCTGTTCTCTGGGCCACTAACGCCTTAAACACACCAACCAGCGGAAGAGGGCGGCATGCAGCGAGCTAAAAGTCAAAACTAAAAGTCGCGAGGAGTTTGTCTTGGTTTGTCTTTTTGTTTGTCAGCAGGATTAGCGAAAAACTACTTCCACTATTTTCATAAAACTTGCTGGAAATGGGTTCCATTATGTGTAACAGATCCAAATCACAATCAGAATCTCTGGGACGATATCCAAATTACTTTTCACAGGCATCAGTGGCCTGTGGCGTAGTGTGACTTTTCCCATATCTGGGGTTATGGCTTCATAAGTAGCTCTGTGTATTTTGGCCGTTTCCGTTTTCAGCTGCAACCCGGATACCACAGACAGACACTTGGCCGCAGCTTTTGGATAGTGCGTTTCAGTTTGAGAAGTCTCACATTGACAGACTCCACAGCGCTGCGGAGGAGGGTCAGACTTGGGCTCTGGTTTATTGGCATTTATTTAAACAATTGCAATCGTCTTGGGTGGTGCTTGGTGCCGGATGGAGCCTCGGTTCCGCTGCAAAATAGCCTCAGGAAGGAACTTGTTTTGGTGGAACATGTGTACTTTCAAAGATTGTTTTGTCATGCAACAGAAAACTCAGATTAGCTGTCTGGATTTATGCTGCAAAGATCTGAGGATCAGTTAACCTCAGTCCTCTTTAATTGACCGAAGTTTAATATTACACACATGTGACAGTCCTCTATGAAACAGTCTCACTGTGTATGTGAAGCTGTATAACAGTGACCTGCACATGGGGAAACCAGACCGGACCAGGGCAAGAGCGTTGACATCCCGGACAGAGACACAAACAGCCCTACACAACGCACAGTTAGTCAGGCGGAGGAATAGCGTCACAAGCAATGCAAAGTTAACATTCAGATATGAGCTCAGAATTTGTGACTCACTCAACGCCAAACTAACGGCATTCATCTCTAAACTACATCACAACAAAAATACAGTAAAATAAAACATTTTGTGGTGGGCTTTAAAACATTTTGGCTAATGTTGTCTCTGTAGAGTTTAACGTGCAACTTACCACAGCTATCCACAGTTATCAGGAGTTCTGCTGTAGATTATGCATAATTAGTTACTTTTAGCACTGCAGTAATGTGAAAGTGTGAAAGTGACACCAGCAGACGGTGCTGGTGCCAATTATGCAGGAATTTAACAGAACCAAACACAACCTATTACAAACCCAAAGAAAGCCCAAGGTAAAGGACATCTGGCCCAACACAACAAAGTGACACGCACTATAATTAAATAGATTTTAAGTTCTACAACTTTGTATTAAGAAGTATTGAATAAATTAACTAAATTTAAACAGAAAAATATGAGTGCATGTTCATAAAAGCAACTCATAAAACATGTTGGATTTAGAAATAGCATGCAAAATAAAGTTATGCAGCCAAACATTTTTTAGTAAATCCAAATCAGTTTCACAAGGAAAACTGATTTTTGTTCAATAAGTATCTGAGCAAAAGTCGTTTAGATTTACTGAATACCTTAGAGAAATTGCTTTACATTTACTAAATATCTGGATAAAATAAGTTGCATTCAATAAAATAAAATAAATTATATTGACTAATATAGCACATTGTTGCCTACTTCAACACATTTACTGCATTTCTTATTTATCCATAACTAAATGAATTGTTTACATATAAGTTTTAATTGGTATCACATTACTTTAAATCTAGTCAATCATACTGAATGTCACTTTGTTGCCATAATCTTTCAATGTATAATACACTCAATATCATGCCTTCTTGGTGCCACAGGTAACTTAAATTGGGTTAATAAATCATCTTTTATAACAAGAACAGAAGGTAAACATTTATTTGTCACTTTTACGAGACATGTTTATCTAACATTTTTCAAGTTGTTTAGTGCAAAATGCCAAAATAAATCAATAAAAACCCAGAGAGAGGCTGTGAGAAAACAAAGGCAGAAACTCTGTATGTGTACAATAGGGACACAATATAATTGCATTTTGGATTCTTGTTAATAAATGTTTAATCGTTTACCGGTGTTTAATTTCTAATCATTGGCATAAATCGGCCACAGTGATATGTGACGTGATTTCAGGTTAAGTCTTCTTGGTGCAATTAAATTAAGACAATGTGTTCAGTCTGCAAATTGTTGTTACATTTTCATTTATGTGCCAATTGAAATCGTCAGGGCCATCATGTTATTCAAATGGGTAAAAGTAATTGATCTGGGATAAGGTCAAGTAATTCCATTAGCCTTACTTCTTTAATTTTTGCTAAAATAGGACTCACTTAAACAATTGCACTTATTTGTTCATATTCCTCAATTAAAACATCAAATTTGCTTCCCTGGTGTACACAGAGGAATCACAAAGTACCCATGGCAAGATCAATTCAAAGACACAACGCCACTACTGTAAAATGAGTATGGTTGAACTGCATTAAAATAACCCAGCAGCTTCTGACACACAGTCAAATTAGTCAGTTGCCCTTTCTTCCATAAAATATGGCAAATCATTAAAACTGTTCAACTGTAATTATTAAAGCTTAGGAACACTGAAACATGTACTATGCAGATAAGATAAGAATGAATTGTGAACCTGACAAAGAAAATTCCTAATCTCCAGTGATGTTAACTTTTTAACATTCGTCTTTTAAGCCTACAAGGGTATCCTTCACTTCCACCTATAAGTGGTTGAAAAATGATCAGGCAAATAATTTCTAAAAGGTGTTCTGATCCTTTTTACATATGGACTGTCTTTCTGGTATTTATTTTGGTCTTATTACTGTACAAGAGATCCATCGCTTAAATTAGTGATTTACTCTGTTTAGTGGAGACACGTTGTTGACAGAATTTGGACATACGTGACATGCTAACATAGTGGTGGTAAATCTGCTGTTGCAGACAGACGAAGCTTCTCTCTGGCAGCGCGAAATCCGCACCATGCTCTAATTTACCGACCTCAGACCCAGCACGCCGGTCTAATCTGTCAGCACGTGCTGAAACCGGTTTGAAGGCATACTGAGATAAACTGAAAACATTGTGTGCCTCATTGTACTGTACGTTACCGTGAATTGAGACAGGAAAGTGCGTGGCTAACATTTCTTTTCATGGAGCCTCTGTGAATTTGGGATTAGCACACCCTCCAGACCGTGAACAAAGCACAGTAACAGACTAACGTTAGCGATATTAGCTTGTTAGGGCGAAGGAGGCCAGGAAAATTGGCAAAAGTAGATTATTTTAGCTGGTATCTTAAAGGCCATTGTCTATATTGCTATACTTGGAAAATACACATTAAATTGTGATATTCTTTTTTTCTTTTGGGGCCTTTTCCTCTTTATTTAAGGTGTTAGTAGATAGTGGTGGGAGAGAGATGGGGGATGACACACAGAAAGGGGCCGCAGGTCAGACTCGAACCCCGGGCCGCTGCAAAGGACTCGGCCCACATGGTGCGCAGGCTCCCACTGGGTGAGCTGGAGGTCTCCATGAAATTGGGATATTTAACTACTTTTTCAGTCATTCATTTCCACGCTTTTAGTCTAAATAGGCAGAATCACTGTAACGTTAAATTAAGCTAACATATCTTTATTTTCACTTTCAGCCAGTAAAGTTGGACTGGGTAACTTGCTGCAATGCAAAACAATGTTCTACTGCTAACTGTTACAGCAACTCAGTGTAAAATGTTTCCAACTTACAGTAATTAAACAAGTCTTACCTTTGGGAAAATGGCAGTATTCAAAATGTTTGACGACGATGTCCATGCGGCTGAAAATAGCTGGAGCGGAAGTGTAAGGTGATTTAATCCAAAGACCTCCCAATGAGTAAAATGTATTAATTCTCTGCATCTTTTATTTTCCTGATAAAATATAATTAAATTCTACTTAATGATTCACAGCCGATTTTATTTAACAAAACTGAGTAAATTGTAATTAATAACTAACTAAAGTTTGTTGAATTCAGCTCAACGTGATTCCAAACTACAAATGGTCTTTTTCATTATGTAAGTTACTAATGTTCGACTACTAAATATTAATTAACAACATTATCAGTTTTTACAGTGCACCGTCACCCTCATATTGGTGTTCAGCAAATTTTGTTGAATAATGCAGTACCTTTTGCAAGCTAAATAAGTACATTTCATCTCCTGGCAACAGAAGAGCTATTACAATAAGGAACTCTGTCTGTAACACTCCTGCAGAGCCGTAGCCAAACAAAGTTGTTATTAAAAAAAAACGCATCGGCATGTTTGGGTGTTATGCTAATATTGAGAGTGCCTTAATAAGACAAGTCTCAGAATTCTGTTCAAAATGGTATTGAGCAGCTACTTTGTCCAAAATACATCATACACATATGTTTTTTCTGCTTATAAACTGCTGTATCAATACTTATACTGATGAAAATATGTTTCCTCTTCAAAACTGTCACATCATGTGACAAATGTTCATGGCTCAAATTAAGAGCGATATGTGCATTGCGTTTGTCTTCCAAACTTTGTCCAGTAGATGCAAGCACTGAATCCCTTGTGCATGTGCATGCCATTTGAAACCAGAGCGGGAATGCTGGCTGTTGGTTTGCTATAATAAAAATGTTGAGAGATATACGTCAAAAAAACAAAGAAACGGTAACGAAGGGGGACAAGGCCTAGTGACATGTCAAATACAGGACCCGACGCAAGTATCTTTGCCATTTTAAGAACAACACAGTTGTTAATTTCCCGCCCAGCGCCCATGTCGTTTAAATAGAAATTGTACCTGCACCCATCTTTGCACCCATGGGCGTGCTGGTCTTACAGGGAGGTGTATTTAGGTGAATTATTGGCATATTGCTATCTTGTGGCAGCAGAAAGTGATCGCACCATTGACCAACAAAAACCTGGTCTAAAGTCGATAGCGCAGCATTTCATTGAATTTTAACAGCGCATTAATAAAATGTGCCTAGGTTTGTGCACAGCGCGCGCACACTATGCTGGTTCCACACACACAAGGACGCGCAGCAGCACACACATACAAATGCAAAAGATTAAAAAATTTAAAAAATGACGGGGCAACTCTGCCATCATAATAGCAATGCACCAGGAAACAGACACACCTGGCTTTTAAAGGGAATGGGAGATGATTGGTTTATTGCATGTTACGCCCAAAACTCACTTATGATTAATAAAGACACAAAGTAAAACCCTTTTGAACTATACGCCTGGCGCACAAACCTTTTTTTCCGCCGTCAAACTTGCAAAAGTGGATTTGGACACGCCCTAAACACACCTGCACCATGCGCTACACGCTGTGCGCTTTATATAAGACAGAAACACACACACATACATTCACACACACACGGACACAGCAAGTGGTCATTGTTTTCTGCCATTTTCCTTCATTTTATGAATTGAAATTTTTTATTTTTCATGTATTTATTATTTGACAATTTGGCAATATTGTCTTTGTTAAACTCATGCCAATAGCCAAAGCGTATTAAACTGAATGGATTTAAATGAAGAGAGTATTAGAGTATTAGCTGAAGTGGTGCAGTCTGGATACAGAAGCGAGGTGCGAGAGAAAAACGTTTGCCCACTAGTCGGCCTGCATTCAGAAAATATTGGTGTCAGCAAGTAAATAGTTGAAATTTCAAGCCTCATCTCAATGTCCCAATGTGCAATAAGAGGCCAACACTTCCGGTTACACCAACGTGCTCATCGGTTTGGATAAGTGCAGCAGCAACTGATTCCTGACACGGTCCTGCAATATCCTTGATTAGCATATATCTGGAAGGAGAAATGCAGTTTATCACTGCTCAGAATCCACACGGTTATGTTGGATACTTTCTCATCAAAGGTGAAATTGTGACTCCAAATCCAAAGTTACAGTGCAGACCCACCCTTGCTTCTGGACAAGAGAACAGTTTCAAAGGAGTCCTGAGTGTCACTTCAAAGATTTCTATCTCCTTGAAGTTTCCTCTCTTCTTCTCCTGTTTGGCTGTTCCGTGTACTAGTATGTGTGTTTTAATCTACATCCCTGTAATCTTCTATCCATCTCTCCTTCCTTCCTCTGGCTCACTCAGGTTAATGAAGGATTTTTTTGTTTTTCACTTGACACAAATTCAAAGACTCATCAAAGTGGGGATATGTTTTTAGGCAAAACCTTTGCTCACAGAAATATGATCTGAATTGGCTGTATCTTTTCAACTCTGTACTGTTGCCATGTAATCAAATTGGCATACATAAGCAGCTTCTAAGAAATGTGGTTTATAAATGAGTAACAAATCTCCCACCACCAATCCTGGATACCTTCTGCCTGCTGGTTCATCAGGTTCAAGGTAATTTCACATTTTTATCCAACTCTGATGCTGCATTAATACGACCATTAAGCTTTTTGAGAAGGCAAGCACACGG
The DNA here is from genome assembly GCF_008692095.1 of Etheostoma spectabile. NCBI lineage: Eukaryota > Metazoa > Chordata > Actinopteri > Perciformes > Percidae > Etheostoma > Etheostoma spectabile. The sequence goes on along the minus strand of NC_045736.1, from coordinate 9,082,782 downwards.
AGAATTCTGCTTCACTACTTCATTTATTATTCACAAATGAGGGGTTAATAGACTCAAATGCATTGCCCTGAGCTGACACTGCCATTATAAGACACAAATATTGCCAGATGTATGAGAAGAAGACCTATTACTATGGCTCATGGTACACCTCACAGCTCTTAAAGTCTTATTTCTACTTATGCTGTGACCTTTTTAAAAACTATTCAAAGAAGATAAAGTCTACACAACAGCTTAATGTTCTAGAAAAAATGCTTTAATAGTGCAAGTTAGGCACACAATGTTTCAGCCCACAATTGGGCCTTTCTCAGGTTTTCAAAAACTGCCCATGGCAACAGTTTATCAAGTAAAAATGCATCATTGGAAGATTTCTAAGTAACATCAAATATGTCAACTAAGGTAAAGACACAGTGACCTAAATCATCTAAAGTTAAATGCATAAGGTTCTTTCTATAAAGTAGATGAACAGATAATTAAAATGTTCATTCCCCAACACTTTATTAGGGGTGTGTCCTATAGAAAACTGCAAATGTAATATTTATGTATGTTTTATTGTTGTACTTGTGTGTTTTTCATAGTGTAGTAGTAACATAGCAGGGAACACCTGGTTTAACTCCTTTAGATAGACATATGAGACGTTTCACTTTAACGTTTTCCCGCCCTCCCACTAGTGTGAGAGCAGCTGGCTGATTGCTTCTTTCTCACTGATAACTGGTGCTGCATCTCTGGGGGGGGCTTTCATTTTCACTCAACGACTATCACAACTGCTCAGTGAAAAACACTTTTGAAACTAAGTCAGTCATTCTACTCATTGACAAGCCAGGCAATCTAACTGAGTGTTATGGCATTGTTAGAGCCTATAAAATGTACTTGTGGGATTATGGCGCTGCCATTGTAGAGATGTAAAAAATGAACATCTTCTCCCACGGAAGCTTTATAAACTCTCCAGAGACTACATTAGTATTGTTTTGTATTTTCATACAACAACTGAAAAAGTGTGCCTTTTTTATTGCTGTGGCTTTTATTTTATAATATCATAGGTATAACCTGGCCATTGGCAACTGCAGATATACGTAGATTATTGGAACGCTGTTGCCAAGATAGGAACACACCCTGGGTCTGCCTCTCACTATTCCCCTGGCTGTCATTGAGATGTGTAAAATTCTCCATCATTTACATTTTAACACTCGCTGAAAGACACAACCCCATTAAGAGGCCCTCAGGAGGAGTTGCCTGTGGTTTATATGTTTATGAATCTTCCAGGAGGGCTTTTACAACCTCTGCCTGGCTGCATGTGCCAGATAGCCCCCACGGTTACAGTGCAGCATTTAAAAAGGGAATGGTAATTAACGGAATAAACAGCATTTTACTAAGGTGATACATTGATAATAACATTATCACTTAGAGGGCAGACTTTCTTTCTGAAAATATCGTGGAAGGGCAGCCAGGGAAATCTTAGGTCTGAGTTAATGGTCATGCATTACATTTCTGATGTTTTATTTTGAAATTCAATTAGTGTGTAGCCATCATATATCTACCACCATGATGGTAAGTTACTACAGTTTGTCATATAATTAAATGTAAATAGGACTGCTGAAGCAATCCATTGATATTCAATCAGGTTGTTTTGATCATTGAGTTAATCATTTATAGTTCCACCTTCTCAAATACGAAGACAAGCCATCTGAAGACATTACACTGGGCTCGGGGTGCTTTTGTTGGGAGTTTTTCATTTCATAGCAAAACAATACATTAATCTAAATAAACAGACACATGAGTTGATAATAAAATATGTATGTACATTTTGTAAGAAATCACCTTTTCCAATAAACATCCATGTGGGTTTGATAGTTTCGCATCGCAGCCTTTTGTGTCCATGGGGAGATCATATGTTATTTTTTAATACAGCTCACACAGAGAAGATACACATAATACAATCACAATAGAGGCTGGAGCTCAAAACCAGCTTCAATACCTTTGTGCAAGCACTTTAAAAAAAAATTGAGGCAACTTAAAGAATCCCAAGGCTGATGTGTTTGGTGTGAACTCCCTGACATTAAATGTCCAGATTTTCACTTCCCTCTTAAATCTAGACTATCTCCATTTCTCATCTTATTATTCATTGTAACAACTCCAAAGAGTCCAAAGTCATTTCTCAGCTCAGATCATCCAGGACAACGGAAATGCAGATAACTTTTTACAACACAAGCCCATGCTGTAAGACATCCCTCCAGTCCTTCCTTTAAGCGGTGTGCTTCTGCAGCATCTCTAAAACATGTTTCTCTCTTCCCTGTCTCTTGTTTTATGAGTTTTTCAAAGAATCTGGCAATGTCTTTTACACTGCATACCTCTGAGGAGGTGTGAAAAGAGTAGTCAGTTGGAAAATGACACCTGAGAATGGGTTTTAAAAAACATTGCTGCTGAGAAAAACGTACAAGCTAAGTAGTACTATTCTCCGTGTCTCTTTGGAGGAAAACTTCTATACTTTGTTCTTCTCAAAGGATAAACTGCTTCACACTTTATCCTTGTTTACTTAAACAAGACTGACTGTGAGCTCATTGTTGGGTAACTGAGCATGAATGGTAAGTAGAGATGGGATTTACAGTTTCTCCAGCAAAATACATAAAACAACTTCTGAAACTCTGAATTGCTCCGCTTTCATATATCAGGTGTTATTGCCGCAGTTGATATAGATGCTTTGGCCAAAGTCTTTACATCAGTGGAATTTGACCCAAATGTAATGGCTATTGTGTACAAAGTATTTTAATCCTCACACAACCAACTCAGTAATCATTTCTACCATCCATCCCGTATGATCAGTGGCGGTTCTACAATGAATTACACCCCAGACGAGACCCTCTTTGAGGGCACCTCCCCCTCAACTATAGTTTTGAAAAGCTCCTCACTGCTTGAGCCACAGAGTCCGTGCAATCCTGAAAGCTGTCCAAAAGTTAGGGTATATCTCTGATAGATCCTTATCATGCATGAAAGTGATAAGCTCGAGGCTCATTGTCCCCCGTTCCTCCCCTTGTCCGGACCATTCCATTTGGGAGACCGAGCAACATAGGCTCTGATTTATGTTTTCCTCCATGGGTGCTCACGGGCGCACGCCCTTTAAACAAAAAAAGTAGTCAACAATTTTGCACTTCAGAACCTTAGGAAATGGACAACGACCGACAGTAAAGTAGGCTATCTTTCAATTTAGGACAACGCCACTTCAAAAATGCAGATAGGAATGGAGATGAAAAGTTTAACTGACACCTAACTGTGATCAGCTTGCGCCACTAATGCTGAGCACCCACAGTATGGGTGCCTATGCAGCAACCTGTTCGACCCAGGGGTGAACTGTCCCCCGCTTCCCCCCTCCCCTTTCCCCTTCTCACACAGCTCTGTGCACGGCATCTTCTCACCAAGCAGGGCGCCTGCAGCTATAGGGTGCCAATTCCCCATACAATGAAATGATAGATAATACAATAGAAAACCGCTTTGAGGATTTTGATTTAAGTCCAGTTAGAGCATTACCAATACAAACATCATCTGCCTGCATAGCTTGCTGGCCGAGCTACACCTATTTAAAACGGAAGAAAAGCAGCCGCGAAAACAAGTGTGGATGAGTTTAGCGCAGCTGTGTAAAAAGTTGTATGTCGCCTTACAGAAATAAAATTATATAAATAAAATACCTCCAAAATATTAATATTAATTGATACGCCGGAAAACTTTAGCAACCACTAACACAGCTTCCATGTCAACTGAATATGATGTCTGTGGCTACTAATTGGTAAGAGCAAAACTAAAAAAAAGCAATACCCCACACCCCTGCTGTACTGAACAAGGCATCAATTAACAAAAACTCAAAGTGAGGCTGAATCAATGAAGTGAAACAAAATGGCAGCTCATTTTGTTTATCAGGCAACTCAATGTGTTTTTGAAATGATAAAATATAAAGGAGAGCCAACTCTGAAATAGCTTGGACATGGCAGCACAGTGGACATCCCTTCATTCATGCGCCAGCACGCCCCCCCCCCCCAAAAAAAAAAATTGCTCAAGAAGACAGTATAAACAAATAATTCCTGGAGGCTCCTCCGAAGGGCCCCAGCTATTCATCTGCAGCAGGGGCATTGGCGTGATACAAAATGGCATTGGCCAGGTGGCACATAGTTCACATTAACCAGATGCTGGAACGCCAGCTTCAATCACTTTGACCAGTGGTGGGAATGCTTGCTGAGATCTGGCTGCTCCTGCTGCTGCACCACACATACACTGACACAGGTCAACAAATCATGTGATTGTAAAGTCACGACTTCTCTGTTGGAGTGCATACTTGTACAAATGTCAGCGCATCAAAAAATACCAAATTGGTGTCTTACTTATACATTAGTTGCAGTGTATTTGCTAACATAAATGTATGTCTTTCACATACTCACATGTGCTGGTCTTAGTCTAAATGTAACGTTGCTTCTTTTGGAAATAAAGATTTTCTAACCAATGTGTTTTAGCTAATGTGTGGATAATTATTGTCCACGCTTTTCTAAATTGAAACAGGTGTTAAAGGTTTTGTTCTCGAAAGTAGAGACGAAAGCAAATATTTATAGTTTCCGCACAGTGTGGCCAGTAAAAGGGAATACTGTTGAGGCTAAATGACATTTTGGACAAGTATAGCTCAAGGCATAGCTTAAGGCCATTAGGCTGTGCTTCCTTCAAGTAAACTCAGCTGTCCATCACTACAACATATTTACATTTACAAAGACAGATGCTCAAAAACAGAAATCACAGGCAGTATAGTCGTAGAATCCTTTTTCACTTATGAAATAAAAGCTCCGAGAGCTACTTACCCTTCGTTTCCCAGAAGCATCCTTATGCCAATATGATCATAGTCCTATTGAAAGAATATGGATCCGGATAATCTTAGCCTGAAGATGCTTTTGGGAAACGAGCCCAGGACACAGAGTTTCTCCTTCTAGGATATCCTGATAGAAGAAAATGCTAATTGAAAGTGTTCATGCCAGTTCAAAATAAATAGATTTTTTTTCTAGTGTTTCCAATGTCAGACTCTTCAGCTCACTGAACAACATCCAAATGCTTTGGTGGAGATTCTGAAGTGGTCAAAGAGAGACACTTTGAGCCATTTTGATTATCACAAGTGTCAATGAGAATTTTCTTTGTAGGAAATTAACCTGTCTTGCTCCTTCCAATTGAATGCATGATGTGATGGAATTTCTGTTTACAATTGCATTCTTATTTTTCTTATTTTTTGTCATGTAAATTAAGTGCTCTCTTACACCAAGCAAGCGGTCAGAGTGGCCCAAAAATGATATAAAATGAACCATAAACTCTACTTGAGTTAGCAGAGTTTTTTTCAGATGAGCACTTAGGGAAGAAACAGTGCCTAAGATAGTTTACTCCATTATCGTCAAAATGCCAGATGATGAAAATACAGTAGGTGTGAAGCAACACTCAGCCTAATGGCTCGATGCTGATGCTCTAATTGTGAAAGCAATATCTTAAAAGCTGCAGAAGTCTCTTATTAAAAATCAATACATATCACTTCCATCAAATGTCTCATCTGGCATTTTTTTTTAGAGCATTAGCAGTATCTCAGCAGGAGATACTGCATGAATGAAGCTGTGGGCAAGACGTGGGTGGAACTACCAACTATGTTGATCATAAAAACAACATAATTCAGTTACGGACTTATTGGTTCACGTATTCACCTAAGGATGAACATATTTGAAGAAAGATAGTAAGTATTTGCATTGTGATGCATTGTCTTGGTAACTGAAGCTTTCAGAGGCTTGACAGATAGCAGACCTTAAAGTGCCCATATTGTGCTTTTTGGCTTTTTTCTACTCCTTTATTGTGTTAAATAGCTTTTTGTACCTGTAATAGGTCTACGAATTGAAAAAGCCCAAAGTCCACCCCAAAGGGAGTTACCATCTCTCACAGAAAACACTGTTAATGAACTGCTCCAAACTCATAGTTATATATCCTGTCCACATTTTATGTTAATAAGCCAGGCTAAAGATGTTCCAACTGCTGTTTCACAGGGCATTACAAGCAATTAAAACTACTTTAAGAAGGAAGATTAATTATTTCATGGTTAAAAAGAAACCAAATTATACACTCTGTTAGAAAGATCACAAACCACCCAGCAAACATGCCCTGTTGAGGCCCAAGTCGTGCCACTGCAGGCAGAAAATTGGTCCCCATTTGATTCTAGATGAGAGTTAAAGTTTGACAGAAATATTTAACCTCATACTTCCGTTTTAAAAGAATGAACATATAAATACATTTTGGTAAACCTGCAGGCCACAGAAATCTCCCACTTGAACCCTGGTGAATAACTGGCTGGTGAGGTCCCTCTGCTGGGGGCTCACGAATGTTAATTGTTCAGTAAGTTCACATGCCGCTGTCGGAAGCCATGATAAATCCCCAGAGGTCAAGGAAATAACGTTCTGAGGCTGGTTGTGGCCTCGCTCATGACTCGTGCTTTCAAACACAGAGTTTTGAAGAAGTGAGAAAACTACCTTAAAGAACAGGGTAAAACCTCTTCACTCTGTCCATGAAACTTTCTTAAGAGGAGGAGGCTTGAAAAGCAAACTTGGAAACAACAGAACACCACCAAAATAAAGGCAGAAAATGTAGAAAAATATCTCTCTCCAGTCGACAGAGTGTTAGAGTAGTATGGATGACTGTGTCAATACAACTGGCTCTTTGTTTTATGGCCATTACAGCTCACCATCCATCCTCGGTTTACAGACTATTGATTACAGCAGACTCAACATCATGTGAATTGTATTTGTGCCTTTGCAGCGTAAAAGCATACTCTGAATGTTCCATATGAGTAACGGGCGCAATGCTAAACATGTAGTAAACAGGTAACGGAACTATTTAAGTTAAGGCAACAAAAATGCTTAATTATGGTTAATAAAACATCAGGGATTGGCTTAAAACGAGTGATGTAAAACTATTAAAATGAGGAGGTAACGTGACGTCACGGATGTCATTGCGTCACAAACTATAGGTCTGTAAAACTCAGGTAAAACTTGGTTAATTTAAAAATGTCCGTTGACTTTTAGCTTCACAGGGGACACAAACCCAGATCTCCTGAGTGAAAGTCCTGTGTTTTTTTTAATCATACACAACCCCAACCTGCCTCCTTCTTCTCTTGATTTTGGGCGTTTTACTTTCAAATCAGATGAATCCAATTTCATTCATAGAGTCAAATCATAAAAAGGAGTTATCTCCGGGCACTCACGGGTCTTTACGAATAGAGTAGGTCTAGACCACACAACAACACTTTGTCACCTTACTTCCTCTTTTGCTGTTGCAATGTTTACCACGGCCACAAGAATTCCCCGCCCAACAAGAAACGCAACTGTCAGTCATCATGAGCGGCACGATTGACCCACGATTGACCCATGTTGTTGTTTTCTGGATAAGGATGGACTGACAAAAAACATGTAAGTTCTTTACATTATCAGCATTAAATAATCAACGGCACCTCTTAAAATCAGAAACTCAAGATAAAGTAATAAAGTATGACCCACCACTATATTATGTCAGCTGATGATATGCTTTAGTTGTGCGTTTTGCCCTGTTTACAAAAAAAGCTCCAATTAAAGAAATGACCACAACTAAGTGCTGCATAGGTAATGTGGGGCCTTTGGGGACCCTGGGGCTCTGGAGCCCTGGCGCAGCTGCCCACTTTGCCAAATTAATCCAGCCTGGGTCCCCACTTTAATCACCTTTTAAGGTTGAAACACTTCTAAGTTATCTACGGTCTCTGATTATACGTATTTACATCACTTTAAGTCTTGTCATCATGTATTATCAAGGTCAAGGTAACTTTATAAATACCCAGAGGTAGATGTGGCTTAAAGTGTTGAGTGGGCCAACCTCCCTTTATACACACACACACACACACACACCACACACCACAAACACACACACACAACACACACACACACACACACAACACACACACACACACACACACACACACACACACACACACACAATCAGCAGCAGACTGTAGGATGTAACATGACAAGGAGACATCATTGTTCATTACTAATAAAATACATAAATCAATAGTTCTGCAGATACAAAAATGAATAAAAATTAAAATAGATCAATAAATAAATAAAAATAAATAAGGCAGCAGACTTGTATTGCTACTACTTATTTAATATACCGAATATCTTCTGGAAAAAGCTGTTTCTGTATTGCTTAGTTTTACAGGCTGGCACTGAGTTGAAATTCACTATGTAAAGGGTGGAAGTGTTCTTTCAAAATAGTTCCAGCTATCCTTTGTAACTGTTTTGAACACAGGGATTCTGGATTGAGCATTGGCTTTCCTATTTCATGTATTTATCTGTTATTATCTTTGGAATATGATCTATTTTTAAATGTCCTAGGCTGTATTCTGTCTTTAATGTATTTCATGTCTTATAGTATGTAAAACACTTGATGGCTGATTAGCTTTGTGTCTAGACTTTAAAGAAGATTAACAGATTTCTTTGTCTTTGCCTAAGATGTACAGTAAGCAAAGCAACCAGCCATGCTGCAAGCATATTCCATCTTCACAGAACATTTTCAGGCTGCATTTCTGGAGTGTTAAAAATCTGCTCACGGATATTGAAAGTGGCCGTTAGGGGTACGCAACAGCCTTTTAAAATAGTTGTTTAATGTTTTCTGTGGCTCTGGAGGAGTCTGAAATAAAAAAAAAAATTGATGATGTCGTCAGGATTTTGTTAGCTTGGGCTTGACACTATTGAGTTGTATTGAGGAATGGATAAAATCCTGTGTTTTTGGACTCAGGGCTAAAAGTAAGAAATTGGAAGTGGCTTCAACTGAATCAATCAACAAGTCCCCCAACTTTATGGGAGCAAAGTACTAAATTCCTGAAGTACCATTTTACTTATCTATTATTTACATTGCCAAACCCACACTGTGTAAGTTGTACCATTTAGAAAAAAAGTATTATGAGTATTAATAACATTATTAACACAAGATCAAGGTCTTACCTCTGCAGTGTATTGTACAGCGTGACAATGCACTTCATATCAATCTGGGCTTGTCTTTGAGTATAAGGTGCTGTAAACTTAAAGTTTTGTCAAGTTGCATCCAGAAGGAATGCATTAAACCGAGGTCAGCGTCAGACAACAATGCCTGGATTCTTTCTTTCTTGTAAACCCACACGCAGACACACAAACCTATAAATAATCACTGCATCACTTTTCAAGGTATAGAAACACTCTCTCATTCTCTGCTTTCCTATTCTCATTCCTCTCCTCTGCCCCTGTCTCTAAAAGAGAACAACATATTGTTATTAAGATCAGCTGCTAGCGCTGTAGCACAGTTGCAGATTCAGCAACAACATACGACCGTTCACCAATAAATCATGACACACTCACATCATGCCGATGGCTAAGGCCTCCACCTGATGGAAAATACCCCACTGGAGCAGGAATATTACATATATTGTGCATACATGCATACAATTAACATCTGCCAGTCTGCAATCCTTATAAAGGAAACAACCTGCAATGCAGGCAAACAGGTTTCCCCTACATCTGCACGCATCATTGTAATGCCACGCAATGCCGGGCAGCCAGATGGCAGCGAGCAGCAGTTGAACAGAACAGATCAGGGTTTGAACTATAGTTCCTTTCTGTCTCGCTCAGAATGGTTAGAGAGAGGCTCATGGGAGATCACGTAGGAAGCAGGGCCAGGCAGGCTTTTCATGAGGTGCGGAACAGACCACCTGTGCCAGTGGGGTGAACAAATGCAGAGGGACTCTCTCTCTCTCTCTGTGTGTGTGTGTGTGTGTGTGTGTGTGTGTGTGAGAGAGATGTGATGAATGAGGAGGTCTTACAGTATGCAGGATTACAGCCAAGAAACGTATATGACATTTTTCCTCTTATTTATGCAAAGGACAGCAACAAAGTGATAGGGAATTTAAATTATTTTTACACTTTGGATGTGCAGCATGTTTTTGGGCATACTATATCTTATGAAGTAAACACAGAGGGGATATATATATATATGAGGCTACATTAAATTCTGAATAAATTCCTTGTACAGGAAACTATTTGATGTTGAGTCCAAAGGGCCTCATGGTTCAGAGACCATGGAGGTTTATAATGTTATCAAGTGTGCAGGAGGTGCACCTCCCTTCATTTTTCCAGTATTTGAGAAGGTAAAAAGTAATTTGGCACCACACACACACTCAGACACGTGCACACAGTGAATGCTTCATTAAACTGCAGCTATCCTCCCAAATGGGCCTCCATAAACCCAGAAGGGAGGGATGCAGACAGAGATGAAGACCAATGCATGGCAGTTCATCTTATCCCAGAGATAAGATGGAGACCCTTCAGGGAGATGAAAACAGAGAATGAAAGACGGGGGGAGAGAGACGGAGAGAAGAGAGTCAGTTTGACAGAAAGTGACGGGACAGATGTTGAAAGAGAAAAAGAGAGAGAGACAAGTAGGAAAAGACAGGGGGGGAAAAAGACAGGCAGACAAAAGATGAGAGGGAGAGAGAGAGAAAGTAAAAGATATTGGACTTTAAAGGCTTCAGGTCAGTCTCTTACTCTGTATCTTTGTTCGTTTATTCAGTGGTTATAAATGCACAGATTAGAACTGTGCTCTGCAAATGTAAATCAGCTAGTGGGGAGATCAAACAGTTTTAGTTGATTTTGCCCTTCGGTTCACACACTTGCTTCTTATCAGAATAGAAATTGTTACAGTTCTCCCTCAGTAAACCCTTAGAGAATACAAAGTAGCGTTCTCCAGAGCCAGGGAGCTCCCAGGGCATCTGCTCAACTTTTCTCCCCCTCATCCACAGCTGAACTGTGACTTCAGATTTAAAAGAATTTTGTTAGAATTCATGGAATAAAAGACATTATATAGTAGTATATAGTAGTTGTATAGATGCTGGGTTTTGGAATTGAATATCTAGCGGGAAGAGTCAATTGTAATTAGGCTTTAATTAAAAAGGCACCTCAAGGAGAGTGGTGTAAGACTTTTCATACAAAATGACAATTTTTCTTCCAATGTTTACCCTTTTGAATCTACACTAAAGTGTGCAGCTATTCATTGATAATCTCCTGAAATAAACAAGTAGGCTGAGATTTCAATCTCAATCAGAACACAGTAGGGTGACCTCCATTCAAACATGCTCACATGTTCACAATGACAATGCTAACATGCTAATCTTTACCAAGTATATTGCCAACCATGTTCATCTTCAATTATCATGCCAGCATTTGCTAGTTATTGCTAAAGGTGAAATATAACTGAGGCTAATGGGAATATCATAGGGTATTTGGTCAAAGTATTGGACATTTGATTCCAATTTTGACTTGATGATGGTGCTAGATGAAAATAACATACAGTATATACCAAATTTCATGGTAATCCATCCAATAATTGTTGTAGTCAAAACCAGAAAGGTGAACGTCATGTTGGCGTTCACGTTTGTAGTTTTGACAAAAAAAGTCAGGGGCTCAGGACAAGTCTTCTGTCTGTCTTCTTGGAACCATAAATGCCAACAAACAATTCATCCAATAGACATTTTCACAGTTGAAACTTTGACCCAGAGGGGACACTACAGGAAAAAGTCACCGAGATTCATTTTCCAGACTACATGGTCAACAGACCGACCCACCGACAGACATTGCCATTCCTAGAACCGTTCCTGTAGCATTTATTGATACTCTTCATCAAAATAATGTGTTTTTTTTAAGTAGGCTTATTGCTCGTACAATGACGTTGTGATTGTAGACAGACTAGATTCCTCAGCATCCCCTTTGATAATTGACAAACAAACAAACATTTTTACTAGTGATGCTGGAGACTTTGAATACTGCAAGATGAGACTATGGATACATTTGGATTTTAAAGTTCCCTAAAAAGTCCAGAAGCTAATGTGAACAAGACATGGTGACAAGTCATTTTAGAGATGTTCACAAGTCAAGTCTTGAGTCTTTGAAGGGCAAGCTCAAGTCAAGTCTCAAGTCTTTTGCAACAAGTCAAAGTCAAGTCTCTGGCCATCGGATCTATCCCTAACAATGTATTGTTAAATCTAATGAATTCAAAGCATGTCCTACAGCTACCATCCATACAGTACTGTATGAAAATCAGTTGTAGGATAACTTTATGGGGGTCTACTTAACACATCCCTCTAGCCCTCGGACCTGGTAAAATATTAACTTAAGTCTGTTACATCATATGGATACAACTATAAAGATAACATTTTAATGTTCCCAGCATTAGCACAACACTTTGCAATGGTGACGATATATGCGTAACGACTCTTTCACTCAAAAAAAAAGTCTGTCAGAATTAAGAGAGTCAAGACGGCCCAGTGTTAGAGTGGTAGACCAGGTACACCTTCTTCACTTAATAGTTTACAAATGATCCACGGGAACAATTACGTATCACATGAGTTTGCCCACCCGACACAGTGTTTGTTCTATGGATCTGTGTATCCTGCTTCCTGTACATCATGGTTGTCAGAGCCTCAGCAGCTACTAACTTTAAAGATAAAGATATTTGCCTGTTGTAAAAGCAATAATTGCATGAAAAGAGGCTGTTGACGAGTTTCGAAGCTCAAGTCCAAGTCTTTTGTGTCGAGTCGCAAGTCATCTGTTTGTGCGACTTAAGTTCGACTCCATTCCAAGTCTCAGACCTGAGTCCCCATCTCTAATGTCTACACTATCTCAGTGTGTAAAATCTGCCAGTGCCACTGCCAAAATTTGCAGGAGTCTGAGTCCTAATGGGGGCCATTCATGTTAAAAAATGTATGTTGTGGGGCATTTTTGAATTACAGCATCCATTATGTGGCAGATGTTACATCTCGTTCACGTCTTTATGCTCTGTTGGTTTGACAGAGACCTGAAGCGGTTCATTTCAGTAGAAGCTATTTTGTTGAGCACTAAAAGTTTAATGCCTCGAGTGGACAACTGGTCAATGATTTACTGAGGAAACTGGGCATCAACCGAATATGGAAGCTGTTGATCTTTCTAAATTCTTTTCTAAATTCTGCAGTCTCAAAACTGCTGGAGGTGACAAAACGACAACAGCTGGTTTATGGTCCAACAAACTGTAAATATAAAGTCTTTGTGGATATATAGAGTCATTACTGTTATTTATCATAGACCAAATATGTAAATATGTTTAAATTCACTGATCCAATATAAAAGGAGAGATGTTAACCTGTTGTTACTAGTACTTTGCTAGTAAAAAGAAAGTGCACTACATAAACAGTTCTAGGCATGGAGTGTGTGTGTGTGTTTGTGTCTGTGTGTGTGTGTCACTGTAGCAGTGTTTTACTGGGCTTGGGTCAGATTGACTCTGTAATGCTCCAGAGTGCAAACATCTGAGACTCACCACCCCTAGACACTACAACCATGACATTTAAGGAGTTTTACTTCAGAAAAACCTTAAATGGGAACAGACACTAGAGGGAAAAGATGATGCAAGCTTTCCGAGGTTACAGTCTTTGTATATATAAAGAAGGCCTGTTAGTCAGTGATACAGGGTCTAATAAATAAGCAGGCGGAAAACATGACATTGCTGTTACAGCCAATTATTTTTTCACCAAATTACAGGGCTACTCCACCAGGCACCTACGACATGTTGGGCTACATACTGACATTGTAATAATTAAAAGATATTTCACTGATGATTAAGTCACAGAAACAGCATTTGAACCAGACAGTAACATTTGTATTCTGGGAGAATGAGTGAAACATTTGATGGTTTAACTAACCCTAAATTAAAAATTACTACAATGATATATTTGTTAGTTTGAAATTCATCCATCCATCCATCCATTCATCCATCCATCCATCTTTGTCCGCTTATCCGGTGTGGGGTCGCGGGGGGAGCAGCTCCAGCAAGGGACCCCAAACTTCCCTTTCCCAAGCCACATTAACCAGCTTCAACTGGGGGATCCCAAGGCGTTCCCAGGCCAGGTTGGAGATATAATCCCTCCACCTAGTCCTGGGTCTTCCCTGATGCCTCCTCCCAGATGGACGTGCCTGGAACACCTCCCTATGGAGGCGCCCGGGGGACACCCTTACCAGATGCCCAAACCCCCTCAACTCCTTGAAATTATAAAATTATTTGTCTCAATCACAATGTACTTGCAAAATATGTTGGTACTTCTTAAAAGCTCTCAAAGAAACAAAGACACGTGACAGACAGGTGACCACAGAGCACATGGGAAACAGCAACAATCACAAAACACAACACGTTATACAAAATGGCCACCAGGGTGGCACAAAGGCAGTCAGTCACAGAAGGATCTATTGGCGTTTTTCCACTGCGTGGTATCTACTTGACTTGCCTCAACTCTACTTGTCTTTTTTGGTTTTCAATTACAAAAAAAAGTCCCGGGGACCTGCTACCAGTTACTTTTTTTGTACCACCTCAGTCAATGTTCCAAGCGATCTGAGGTGATACCAAAAGGTGGCCTAAAAACCTACAGACTACTGATTGGTCGGATAGAATCGTCACTTATCACTGCGTCATCAGCAGACAAGAGTGCGGAGTGTGTGTCCGGAACAAGCGCGCTATTTAAAAAAAAAAAAAATCTAGCCAGACATCAACAAATTATCTACTCTCTGCACTATTCTCACTTTTCAACTATTCACTATGGAAAGCTGCAAAACAACGGCGTGGTCAACCAAGGAGGTGAAGACGTTTTTTTTCTGGTTGCGCATGAGCGGATCCAGCAAGAGCTAAACACTGCGACACAGAATGAGAAGGTATGCAAATATATATGACTATGTCATGTTTGTTAAATATGATACATCATGCAATCATCGACAGTGGATTTAATCTCTATTGCAGGTGGCAAATAAAGCAGATGCTGATAATGTAGGGAACATCAAACACTCGTTAGGGTTTGTATCATTATGCATCTGCTCTATGTGACTGATGTTTACACTGCTTTTTGGCTAACATGAGCTTTCCCATGTGCCCGGTTAATTCTGGTTTAATCCAAAGCCCAGAAACAGAATTATTTTAATATGTACAGAAGTTTTTTTTCTGTTTTTTGTTTGGTTTCTTCATGGAGTGCTGCAGGTTTCCTGTTTTCCTGTTTTTGTCTGCCACCCTAATGCTCTTTGGAAGAGCACAGTGATACACCTGCTATCCATTTTAACACACCAAGTACATCTGTTCCATTCCCTGCTCAAGACAGGTTCTTTTGTTTCATACAATATGTATCGAGTTATCTGCTTTCCCTTTTCTTTCTGATGGGTCCAAAATAAGAAGAAGAAAGAAAATATCCTTGATCTTTCTTGCACCTTTGATGAATGTGCAACCTTTTGAAATAGCCCAGGCTAGTTGAGAGACACACAAGAATGGTCAAAAAAATTCATTGCTTATCTATTGTGTACTGTACACAGTACATTATTCAAAGCTTTTAGTTACTGCAGACATTTACCAGATGTATAGTATGAGGTAGGGTATTGCATGGGCTGTAGCTGTGCTATGATTTCCAAGCTCTTTGATCACACAACAGACCGGTGACTGTGTAGTTGTGCATAGCATGGACTGTGAATGTTGGTCTTTTATTCTTTCTGTTTTTATAGTGCAATACAGGTGACCCACTTTAAATCAAACATGACGGCGCAATAAATGGAAACACACAGATAAATGTACATCAGACAAAGCAGTTGGCCTGTGGTAACGTGTATACATTGCTTACACAAAGTAGCAAGCTAGTGCACAGGAAAATGTTAAGTGAGGAGGTCCAGTGTGTTTGTTTGAAAAAGAAAGCTCTGGTGCGTAGCTTTCACATAGAAGGGTGATGAATCAAACTGAAACAATTACCTTGGCATCTGCACTGCAGAGTTCTTCATTTACTCAAAATTAGATTCATTTGGATAATAATACCGCAGTCAAACTCATTCCACCTTAAAAAATGTGACCAATGTCCAAATTGGTGGTCACAGTCCTCATTCATTTGCATTTCTGAATTTCAGTGAAAATTTGTTTTTACCCAGATAGTTTCTAAAATACTACTAAAAGTCTTACAAATTGTCTTTTCTTCTTCTTTTTTTACGCACCTGTTCATATTTGTCCACCATATTTTCTCAGCAAAGAAGCCCATGCGGATGTTCTGATATTCCACACTGGGATTCTCTGTCTGATGGATCTGTCACAGCCCCATTAATCCAAATGTCTTACTGCAGATTCCATGCATTCAGAAATAAAAATATGTCTTTATGAGAATCCCCACCGCAGCCCACCCATTTAGACCTTTCAATAATAAATGCTCCCTCCCTTCTAAACCTTTCCCATGGGTCAAGGGCTGATGTATGGGAGCCCAGGGGGGACATATAGGATTCATTAGCTGGGCTAGAGTCTGCACAATTGGGAGGTGAAGGATGGTGAGGAATGTTAACATCTTTGACATCTTCGACAGAGAGAAAACAAGGCACTTGCATTTCAGCCATGGTCAACTGCAGACTGCAGCCAATTAATACTAAAACAAAAGAGTGTCTACAGGACAAGGACAAAGAAAAGAACGCTTACCAAAAGCTCATTTTTGGTTAAACTTTGAGCCGACAGTGAAATGTTTTTGTAATCACTCATCAGGCCTGCTTGGTATTGAATTCCTGTTACACTATGCCTGCTTTGCATAGTGCAGGCCAATTACTCCAACTTGGCTGCTTCCCCTTGGAGTGCTAATGGAATTAATGGGATTTTGGCTTAAGCTAGTTGGATGTGGGTGACCATACACTTACTAAGGGATAAAATCAGTGACAGTGAAGACGTGAAAACAAAACTCAAGATATGTTAAAATCACTTTGAAGACCATCTTGAAGTCTTAAAGCAGCGAGGTTGAAAAAGGGCAATGAGCATTTCGCTGATGAAACTTGATGCACGTTATTCAATGCATGCATTACAATCCAGTATTACAGCAGAGAGAGCATATTTTAGTCAGACTTTATCCATCAAACGATGGCTTGGTAGATAAAACCTAATGACTGAACATGTTCCATGATTCAGTCCTCACTGTTTCCACTCCTTTTTTGCCAAACACAAATTAATTGCCTGCTCACCACACAATACTGTATACAAAAGATCTATTTTTGTCATGTTGCATGCTATTGTGATGCATGCTAATATAAAAACGCTTGAGATCAATGGACTGTACCCGGACTTTATTTATCACGTAAGAAAACCAGGGTCCAACTTTAGCAATGGACAGATAAATTGGAACTGGGCCATATCCTTATCATGTGTGGTCAGTATATGGCTACAAAACACGATCCTCAGTAAACTCCATCCCACAGAGGCCATCGCCCTCAGAACTGCAAAAGCGGCTCAAAGTGTTTCACAAATCCAGAGACAAAAGGCAAGCAAGAGTGAGCAATTTAGTGCTCGCTGCTTTGTGAAGGACCTCGCAGCCCACACAGCACCATTCAGTGGACTAAAACACAGGGTAGGATTACGCTTATCAAGCATCAAATATTTGGTCACACAGACAAAAGCTTATTGCTGTGGGACAACTTTAATGGCCTGTGGCTGAGAGCAAAGAGGGCCTCTTATGACAGAGAAAGAGGGTGAGCGGAGGGCGAGAAAGGGAGGGGGCCTCGGCAGCACAATCACTACTTTCGATAATGGTGAGAGCAAATGAGGGAATGGGCCGTTAGGGTTAGTTGAGTGGCATTATCTCTTTGGACCATGATGAAAAGGAAGCTGCACATGAACCACAGGGTGAGAGACTGAACAATGGAAATCCCAAATTGTCCAGAGGTCTATGTGAGTTTCAGATGCTAATAATAGCTGAATGGATGAAAAGTCTGCTGAAGGCTTGATATAAAGTACTGAGAAAATGTCGTGGAATTCCAAAACTGTCAACAACAGACTGTCAGAAAAGCAGAAGGAGCCATTACAGTTGGTTTGGCATAGATCCATGAAATAAACTTTGATGACCTTGGAAAACAGGTGCAACCACACTGCTGTGCTGTCACCTGCAAGGGCTTAATGTTTGAATCTGAATCAGCATTTACCACATTAACACACAATGCAAATTACCTTCACCTTAGCTCTTTCTTGGGTCCAATGTGTTTACCCTGTTCAGTATTTTAGATCTCTTGAAGTAGTTTTATTACTACTTGGTTTCCATTTTATGGTAGTTTTTCCTATCTGCAATAGTACCATTCAGAGCTGGGAAAGTGGCAACATTTCTGAAAAAGAAGTCAGATGGGACCCCCAGGTTAGAAAATATAACATTAAACCCAAGTTGTAAACCGGAATGATCCTCTAAACAAGGTAAGACACTGGTCACGTTATTTTCTCATACTTGTTATTTTTGCCTGAGCTGCTTCATTTAAAATCCATTCCAGCATTCATGTGTCCACTGTCTTTTTTAGGCTCTTACTTTTGGAGTAAGAGAAGAAACCCTATTTTGAGTTTCACCAATGACACCACTTTATCTACTCTTCTTTGCCTACAGTACTTTAGCTCATTTCATGTAATACTTTTATCCCTGCGTCAACATTACACAGTTCACCTACATATTCCCACAACCACTGATACACTCACCCAAATCCATCAGATATCAGACTTTCCCTGTTAATCCGTTTGAGAACTACACTATGTAAATCCTGTTCTTCATTTTTCTTTCTTGTTATTCTTATTTCTATAATTCTCAGCTCTCTATCTCAGTTTCTCTTCCTGTGTCTCTTCCCATGCCACTTCCTTTCACTCTTTTTCCACACTCTCCCTCACCTCCTCATTATGTCATTCTCTATCTAAAGTGCCTGCTCTCATATACTTGCATCTAAGGACAACATGTAAACAGGTATACGTGATCTGGCATCTATCACTGCAATATGTTTCCTTCTCTCTCTCTCTCGCTCGCTCCTTGTCTAATTAAAAGGCATGCAAAACATTACATTATGACTCTGGGACTTCAAGCTCATCTCCTCGCAGATCTACAGTAAAAGGGTCAATTATGTGATGCAGAGTGCTGAGAAAAATTAAACCCACCATTAGCTGCTTTGCGCCATCTGTGTAATTGCAGAGTGCACATGCGGAACAATGTCGTAAATTTTAGCCTGGTATTTCTAAGATGGGCATGCTTTGCTGAGTTTGCTCCTGTCGGAGTAAAGCATAATTATTGTCAAGGAGGTCTGTCACAGTTAATCTAATTCACTGACGAGATGACAGTCTCACTAACCATTTGGGGACGTTGTACTGTACAAGCACAAGATAGATGTGGGGTGTGTTTGTGTTTTTGTTCTACGGGCCAGGCTTTTGAAAGGACATGAAATAGACCAAAGCCTTCTGCCATCTCGAAAAAAACAGGCCATTACTCTGCGTATTGATATTCCATAAGAGTTCACATTCTAAGGCTTCTCCTTTCTTGGATCCCAGTTCTTTGCACCGATGTGGCAATATTCATTTGCACACAAAAAAAAAAAACACAACTCAACACAACACTCCTACAAAGAAGCAGTCAAAGGGTAGGAGGTCAATCAGCCATTCTCCATTTGCGTTTGTTGTCAACGCGGCAGACTTTTCTGTGGAGTCTGAATACTAAAAAGAGAGCAGGTCTGTGATGTGGAAACGCCACACAGGTCTCAATCGTCTCCCCAGAGACAGCAGGGAATTCAGCAGACAAGGGAAGAAACGGAGACTTGTACTTTATTCATTGATACCGCCCGCCAAAGTAAAGAGTTTAAAATGGGTGGAATTACAGGATCGATAGTGTGATTAGCAGAGGCCTTGTAGATATTGCGTGTTGTTGGCAATCCATGGCTTCAAATTAAACACACGGGACAGAGGGGTGCTCCTTTCAAGTGTGGCGGCGTGAGAGGATGCAGACAGACTGAATGTGGACACCGACAACGCCACCCTGGGAATTTCGCCCAGAGAAGGATTTTAATTACTAAGGAATGATTTTAGTCCCAATTACAAAAGTAGTGATATATTTAAGGTCACACGGGTAAGTGTACAACGCAGCCAGAGACGAGGTTCAACTTTTAAAAGGAACTCATTTTATTTCAATCAGTTTAAAAAAACAACAGTTTAAAACACATTTATACCAAAAAAAAGGGAAAAAAATATATTAGTGTGTTGTGGCTTACCAGTGGAGGGGGAGGAAGTACGAGGGCAGTGAGGGATCCCAGGGAAAGTCACCAGTGAACACACAAAAACACACAACAGCGAACACAGCAAATGAAAACGGGGAGACACACCACCCAGACACCAACACCACCACCTTCGGCGCTCAGTAACTAAAACGGGACACACACAAACACACACACTCACACACAAACATACAATTAGCAGGGTTTTCTCCAAAAAATAACAGCAAAATCAATACAAGGTTGTAATGAAAAGAACAAACTGAAAGAAATTCAACACAAGATAGATAATATAAATATATAAACTGCCAAAGCCACTAGTGGTTCCAAGAGGCAGTGCAAAACAAGACTATAAATTCAAAAGAAAACACTTAGCAGTAAACAAAAAAAACAAAGTACTAATTATAATTAGAACAAAAAAGGAAGCTAACCAGAGAAACACAGATTTTAGTGAAAGACTCACTAATAAAAAGAAAACGAAACAAAATATGATTACAACTTTTAAATAAATTGAAAACAATATTAACAAAAGGGAAAAGAAACAATTTAGTCAACCAATTTAACGTGGGGAGCCAAACCCTTCCACTACATTCATCCAGTTAAAATAATTGTTCACATGGAATAAGTGATGAGCACACGTTGGCCCAGTGGCCGTGAGAATTGAACAGGCGTGCAGCAATTGGTGGAAACTGCTACAATACTTTTACAACACAACAGCAGTCTTAGGCAAAGCAAGAGCTCGGACAAAGCAACAGCAGAGGCAAAGCAGCAGCTGATGGTCGCTATGCTAGGCGGCTAATCCCAGCTTCAGCCCGGGTTCCTAGTAGTTACAAAAAGAACAGATCAAAATTAGCCCCAATTATCTGGTGAGGAAGCCCAACCCATTTAGCCCACACACCGTTAACGCAGAGGTGGATAAAACCCAGCAGGAGGAAGCTGCGGGCAAGCAACCCGCACCAGCAGCGGTGATCTTACTAGGTTCTCCGTTGCAGTGTTCCCTCTGTGAAGGGAACAGATGGATCCGGCAGCCAAAAATCTACAAACATTCAATGCAATCAAATAATGACAGCAGATGAGAGTACAGGGATGAGTGCAAAGGCAGCCAAACCACCACCCTACCCGTAGCCATAGACAGTTAAAGAAACGGACCAACAGATCTCGTTATGGACGCGGACCAGTGAAAGAAAATGGAAGCACTTTTCCACAGCTTCCAACTGAGCTTGATGATGTAGTTGTGACGTGGGCAACGTATCTGAAAGTTGCAAGTCTTCTGGTAGCTGTGCCAAGAGAAATCTCAATCATTCCCAATCAGCAGAGACAGAGATCATAGTTATATGGTAGGAGACAACATAAGCACAGGCTCATTATTGCTAACTAACATGCTAGTTAACATTAGTAATTAAACGTAAACAGCTGATGTAAGTCCAAACTGTCTGCGAGCTACGGAGCCATAACGTGAGGTACAAGGTAATGGAGCCTTTTATACATTGTTGTGTTTCTTTAGAAATAAACAATGGACAAATAGAGTCTTCAAACGCTTCAGCTGTAAAGTTATTCACTGTCTAAGTGGCGCCAAAATGACTGGCAGTCAATGGGATGCTAACTGCAGG
Organism: Etheostoma spectabile; assembly: GCF_008692095.1. NCBI lineage: Eukaryota > Metazoa > Chordata > Actinopteri > Perciformes > Percidae > Etheostoma > Etheostoma spectabile. The sequence goes on along the minus strand of NC_045736.1, from coordinate 9,061,052 downwards.
TGATGGCTTTGGAGCATTAAAATGGCGCCATGGGAGCTACGCTTCAAGGGGAGAGGCTTACCCCCTCACTTGTAGCCCAGCAGACCTGAGTGAGCGACCCATAAGTGTGGCGCACTTCCGTCAGCACATCAAGAAAGGCAGAGGGAGGGCCACTAGCAGCTTTTACACCAGGTCCCGCTGTGCTGATTGGCCAACAGAGCACCGGAAATTATGAGCCACACTCATACTGCTACACAAAGATGGAGGCCTAAAGAGGAGGAGTAGTGCGTGATTAAGAAGCTATAACACACCTATCCAGATAGATGATAAAGTTATGCCAAAACAAATGTCATGTGTTTTACTACATATTACGTTTGTCTCTTTTACATTTAGAAAGTAGTGTATTGTTTGGTACAGAAATAAATCAGGATAAATGGTCATTTGCCATTTTCTATTATGGGTAAACGGCACTGGTGGAGTCTGAGACGATGAGGCTATTAGGCAGAGCTATTGCATTAAAATGTTAAATATTAGTACCCTGCTGTAAAGAAGAAAATAAAAAAAAATAGAAAATTGTGAGCTATTTTATTATGTATTTGTTTTCTTAGGGATCTGTCAGTTTTGTTCTCCTTTTCGATTTGAAAGCAAATGCAAAAACAACAATTCTCAGAATCAAATAAACCACGCTCGTATGCACCTGTTACGTATTATAGGAACATGAATAGGATATGTTGTGGAGCATCACTGTTGATTCGAGCATCACTTACATACCATGACTGCATACAATGATATATCAGAGTTTGGTATATAATTGGTTGAGAAAATAATACTTCACATATCATGTTTAGCACGTCCAACCAAAAATGTCTACAAGTGAAAAGGCAACATGTTATCAAATATCAGGGTTACTGCCTTCTGTCCACCGGTTTATATTCATCGTTGCTGGAGATGTTCTCTGCACTCCTGGTTGAAAGTGCCAGGAAAGTCCTTCAAAACAAGCATAATTTTATTATTTATGAATTATTATTATTTATTTATTCATGAATGGACAAAATAGATGAGGAATATAAACACCGCGGCCAATTCATCTTACTGTAAAACCTTCTCTTGCATCTTCCTTTGGTGCCAATAATGCATGCTCATTAGTGCTAGAGCCTTTTTCTGACTGAGCCCATATGTGCGTGTAAAAGTCACTAAAACAACATCTTGATATGACTCTTGTTGAGTTAAAATTTAACCGAAATTAAATTATATGGGTTTTTTCAGCTACTGCGTATATATCCTCTCTGTTAAATTGCTTTGGTTATTCCCCCTATCTTTGCATAAAACAGATTTAGGATGTTGTTTGTTCTCCTGCTATGTGCAAAGCTATATGAACAGCCAAATACATAATTTCATTTTAAACTGTATTTGCATAACGCAGTAACGTCACCATTATATCGTTGCAGGTGGTCCCACAAACAGCCCTACAGCAGCTTGCTACACAGGAACAACAGAGTAAACAACAACCCACATTATCTTCCAAGCTAATGCCTGCTTCTAAACTAACAAACAAGGACAAATGTCTACTCCTGCACATTGACTTGCAACACAGACACCCACCACTATGTCAGTTTGCAGGTTAAGAAGCTAATTATAGCACATTCAACTGCTTAAAATCTTGGTTAGTTTAGACATTGATGTGGTTCTAAAGCTGCCAGCAGGCATCATCAGAACTGACTGACTGATGGTCAAACAGCTTTGGAAGAAAAGAGCGATTCAGGTGACGGTATTGTGGAGATTAAGTCCGGATGAATGGATGGAGTAACAAAACTTTGCACTTTGACACATTACACAACTGGTCATTTCCTGTCTCCATCTGACAGTCAATATCTTTTTTCTTTATTAAGACCACAATCATTCTCGAACCTATCCACGTTGATTATAGTTGACCCTGCTGATGAAGGTCCACCTAACTTTGTGAAGTGTTGTGCCTAAATGTCACCAAACTATAGTGTGGTTGCATAATGAAAGAAAATAAAATCAAGTTGTTCTGCCAATAGAGCCTTCAAATGGGAAAACTTGTCTGTGGTCTACAGAGAAAGTCAACAGACAACATTCTTTTGTTTCATTTGGACTTGTTGTTCAAGTGTGGCCATTCAGAACGGCCTTTTGATTTCCGACATGGACGAACAACAAGTGGTATGAAGTTGCTCTTTTCCAGCATACATTGGCCTTTAGTCTTTCATTCCTCTGCTAACAAAACACTGTCGGCCAACAGCTCCCAGTTTGTTTACTTTCCCTACCTGCTGGGCTCCGCCGGCTGACTCCTCTGTCAATACATAAATCACTAACAATAACAAATAAACAATAAATTCTACTTTGACATTTTTTACTGCAAAAAGAGAGTACCAAATTAAATGTACATCACTGCAGGGGAGGGGTATGCAAAATGTGCCTGTATGGATTCACAGCACCTAAAGTCACTATGGAACATTGCCATTTTTACACCATATAATTGAGTGTGAGTATATATATATATATATATATATATATATATATATATATATATATATATATATATATATATATATATATATATATATATTTATTTCTCATTCTTTTTTCATTTGTCATTAGCAGCAATTTGATTTCTTTAATTTTTTTTTTTTTCACAAATGGAGGATTTTGTACCTGCAGAAGTACTCAATATATCAAGGTTGCTTTTAATGTCGTGCAGCTGTCAACATGTCATTTACATTGCAACAGTATATTCGAGACATCTGTACCATCATCAATCTTTATTTTACATGGAGTATCAGTTTAATCAGTGTTTCATACTGATTCTAATTTAAAGTACCAATCTAAATGAGCCATGGGCACTTTCAACATTCATCCAACTCCCCAAAAATTGGCACATTCTTTTTGAGCTAAGCACAAATTGAACATGACTTTGTAACCTCTCTTAATGGACTGCAAAGTGAACGGGCCAGCTGGTTTTTGTTTTTTGGCTCCCAAACCATGCCTAAATGTGACTATAAAACAAAAATCCCTAAGAAACGGCTCACTAAAACATAAGTTCATGACACTACATTAAAAAAATTACTCTTGGGTCCAAACACAGAATGGTTTTCCCTCTCAGCAAATTTGGGCCACTGTGGGCCATTATATATTTAAGGAGGTGAAGCAGTGATGCTAACCTCCACTTAAAATGGTACACAATTAGGCCTTCTGTCCCCTGCCCTCACTGGCTCTACAGTATCACCAGGTTACCTCAGTTCAGTCCAATCTTTATGCATTTAGAGCTGCTGGCTCTGACGCACAGTGGGCTATTACACAAGCAAGCTGCTAGGTTGGTCTCAGGATACGAAGGCCAATCAATACAGTCAGTATCTGCTCCCTCTAATCTCTGTCGCCTGTTTCAGGGCTGCTATCTGTAATAGATCTCAAGGATTAGGGGAGGCCTTCTTAAAACACTTCTTTTTGCTGAGGACTGGCCGGCCAGTAGGAACCAAGGGGGCCATGCCCAGTCATGCTGATCCAGTGTGAGCCCTGCAGGGAGTGCCAGTGGTATGGTGAGAGCAGCACACTGACTAAAAGAGTAGAGAAGCCAAAATAGAAATAGGGGTATGTCTTAGGGTAGCGAGTTGGAGAAGGCAACAGAGTGGCTATGACTTGCGGAGATAGATAGAGACAGGTATAGAAGAGAGAAAAAAGGACATCGGAGTGGCAAAGGTGCTGGGTAAACAGAGAGAGCAATGCGAAGAAGGTAGGGGAGCAACGAATGAAAAAAGATGGAGAGAGAGAGGGAGAGATGAGCAGAGAGGAGGATAAGCACCAGGCCAGGAAAGGCGAGAGCCCATGTAATTTCTCTAATCCTCCTGGCATTTATACTTTCACCAGACAGATAATGAAAATGAAAAATAAAATGGAAAACTTCCCCTCTTGGATTGGGTGCAGGATTTTTTTTTTTTTAATCTGTTGCACTGCTCAACTTTCTTTTTTTCTCTCAATGCCTCAGTGGGTGTGTGCTGAGTCAGTAAAATTGTCTATGTGTTATTACTTCACATCATAGTAGCTCTGACTCACTATAGGGCAAGTTTCTTCAACAGCGATAGATAGATAGATAGAAAGATAGATAGATAGATAGATAATCTCAATACTTTCAACTACTTCCACAACTACATGGACATTGGATATGGCAGTTTTTCTGAGCAACAGTGTGTGTAGAGATATTTAGTCTTTCTCTATCTCTAGCTCAAACACACATACACATGCATACACACCCACCCAACCACCCACCCACCCCCACAGGAGATTGAACTGAAGTAATTGTTTTCAAGCTGGAGGGCAAGAGCCATGTCCAATAGTTTATAATGCGCATGTTGTGAGAAAGCAGTTTCGACACACTTGTAAATCAGGACAGACAGTGGCGAGCCAATTAGCGAGACATCACTGTTCATGACCTAAAATACGTGCCTTGCTTATGCTCGTCAGGATGACAAGACTGCATGGCAGAAACCAGTGACACAGTCATTCCAAATCATTCATTGAATATCATTTTCCACATTTACAAGTAGATCATCTTACATAAAAAATAAAAAAATAACTTTTGTTGACACTGTAATGTATTGAATACTCCTAGATGTTATTTCGGTAGTGTAGTTTACTTTTAACAGACATGACTTTTTACAGGTGCAAGCTGCGTACACAATTTGTTGAGATAATACACAGAACACGGTGAGGTGATTTATATTTAAAATGATTGTGATGATTTATATGCAGTTGCGCGCTGCACCAAAGGATACAAAAGGGCTCCTCCCTTTTGAGTGAAAAATTAAGATGAAAGAAAATTGCAGTGCTTTCTCTATGGTACCCAAAGTACTTCACGGTCATGTGCAGCTCCTCCTTGACTCAAGCAAGCCTGCCCCTCTTTTCTGAGCACATCACAATTAACCTCAAGAACAACCAGGTCAGAACAAAGTAATTTCTGTAATTTTCAGTCATTTGCTCAACTCTGATGATGCCACTGCCCCTGATTCTGCATGAAACACACTCCGTGATTGGTTTAGCCAAGAGCTAAATTAATGTGTGTAGATAGCCTTAGGCGAGTAAATGTAATTGCAAAAGAAAAAAAATGTACAAAAGTAAAACACACAAATCACCCCTACATCCAAGTACCCTATCCCTTTAAAGTATGTGTGTAATCAAGAAGAAAGGGTGAAAACTGAGATTGTGTTTGTTAATGGCTGGCTGTAACCTTGAATTTGTTATATACAAATACAATTTGAAAGTGTGCCAGAATTTTAGCCTTAGGATTGCAAGCTTCTGTGGCTTGTGTTCATTTTCAAGGCAGATTAAAGGTATTTCCCCATTCAGAATGATGTAAATGAACTAGCCTAATGTGTGAGACAGCAAATGCTCAAAGAAAATATGAAATATGAAAAACTCATCTTCAACATTACCTTTTTACAAGAAAAACTCCCTATGTTACTATGTGACTGTGCACGTTAGTTGCTCCATGTCATGATTTAAATCAAAGGGAAACGTTAGGCTTTTGTTAAGCAAAAGACATTTTGCATAACAAACATAAATTCATACTCAATCAGTGTCAGTCGGACAACTACTATCCTCGATAGATAGATAGATAGAAATTATTAGTTACAGCAGAAAAATCAGTCACACACTGCAGAATATAATTATAACTGAAATACTAGGATACAATATACATACACACAATATCCATGAAATAATAATAATAGGAATACAATATAAGAACAAATATTTTAATCTATACAGGATGGGAATACAAAATGTGCAACTGCACATATAGTATGCTAAAATGTAAATAAACCAATTGTGCAGGTTGCCCTTAGT
>NC_045736.1:9054553-9055207 GCF_008692095.1 Etheostoma spectabile | reverse complement strand
GTATTGTGGAGTCTCAGGGTCTTATCTAGCACCCAGTGATGACGTGTTAAAGAGTTTTATGGCCTGTGGTTAAAATGATTTCCTGTAGCGGATGTCGGATCCTCTGAGAAGGGGCTCCTCTGTTGGACCAGTGGGAGGTGGAGAGGGTGGTTACCCAGTAATTGTAGTGTTCTCTCTCAACTGCATAGCACTTTAGCAGTTAAAACAAGTAAATCATTGTTAAAAGTGAGAATTAAATTTATGACTTACTGTACATATTTATACCATCTGTTAAGAATTGTTTTCCTGAGCTCTGTGGCTACAGAACTCACTCGGCACAAACAGGACAGAACGCCCAATTTCATTTGTGAAAAATAGAGGGAAAAACATAATTGTTTTAAAGTTTCTCAACAACAAAAGCATTGTAAACACAACCTGGTGTCACACTGCCACGACACTGGGCTGCTCTGGGGATGCAACAACGGGGAGTTCAAAAACTCGCGCCACACATTCTGCGGCCTCTAGGGGACGCACCAACGGGGAAATGAAGCGCCTAACACCGGCCACAACAACGGGACGGTTTTGGTTAGGGAAAAAATAAACGGGAAAGAAACCATCAAACGCAGGACACATTTCCTGGTCTCTGGGTTGTTTGATCCATCCACCCCCCCCCCC
>NC_045736.1:9023231-9054543 GCF_008692095.1 Etheostoma spectabile | reverse complement strand
CCCTGTGCAGATTGTTGGCTTTTTAATACTACTTGCTACCATAATCGTGCCGTTATCACGAAATGGGCAACGTGACAATTTCACGAACTGCCATGATGAGACTGGTAAACAAGTATGAAAGGAGAACACCAAACTGAATAATTCATTTCTTTACTAATTGTCTCTTTATCTGTCTGTATAATGGGCACTGAATGTCAGCAAGCATTATCAGATGGCGCCGCAGTGGTGATCAGGTAAGTGCCCGTTCTCTGTCAGTGTGGGGGTGGTTCTGTCACTGAAAGATCTGACAGGGGGGCTTTTCAGTGGCCTCTCTCCTGGATCCCGTTTTGCTGTTGCAGCACAATGTCAGTATCTGTGCCTTTACAGCTGTCCAAATTCATTCTCACTGCTCACACAGTGCTCAAAGCGCAGAACATTTCCACTCAGTTCAAGAAACAGAAAGAAAGAAAGAAAGAAAGAAAGAAAGAAAGAAAGAAAGAAAGCGACCATAGCAAGATCTTCAAATGAAGGTCTATGGTTGTGTTTCCATACTAGGACCACGGACTGGAATAATGTAATGCTTTATAGTCCTTTAAAAATTTGCTACACCATTCTGCTACTTTAAGGTATTAAAGTAAAGGGAGACTCGAGACAATTCTTGGCACCATTTGAGGATTTCCTTCTGTGTTAATGTATTCAAATTGAAACAACCATTTAACATTTTACAACTCTTTGACTCCACTTAATATCTTCGCAGGCTTGCAGAATTAATTTGATGTCACCTTATATCACCTCCAACTTTTTAACCTGATCTGAGGTGCTGGCGCGTTATTCATGTCCTATATTTGTCTAAAAATGGCAAAAACATTGAGTGCAGATTTATCAAATATCCTAGTGTCCAGCGTCTTTTCACAAGAACAACATGCATTACAGCTTAAATAAAATAACTGTGACAAAACGAGACGCAGAAGACAATTTATAAAACAAATACAAGTGTACAAACCAACAAGAGTACAAAGCTATGATATCGATTAAAGGTCAACAAAGTTCAATACCTTTTAAGATGCCTAACGAGGAAGCTTCTTGGAACTAGTGGTAGTGAACTAAAGACGGTGGTCCTTGGTAGGGGGCGTGAACAAATCCAATAGACATCAAGGAAGAATCCAAGGCACTCGTCTTTAAGAAAAAGTATTTTAAAATGCCTTTAATACATCTGGCACATTCTAATTAGAATAAGATTTAAAAAACAACTTCAACATGTTTCGGCATCCAGCCTTCTTCACAAAGTTACAGCCTTTTAAGATGCCTTTTTAAAAAAGTACACTGATCTGCTTCTCTGAGCCTTTGCAGAAGGCTGTTGCAAATATGAGGGTATGTTTTCTCAAACTCCAGCGTTTGGCATGGCGCCCAATGAACATGGCTCCCCTCACAGTAGATAAATATTGCTATTACAAGAAACACACTCAAGTTAGTTGATGATTTTCAGCATGATGTGTTTTTTTTTGAATCATCAGCACTCCAGTACATTAACATTTCTGGGTATATACTGATCACATAAAGCGTTCTGCTCTTAAGAGACTAAAGAGACATTTACCTGCAGGCATTCATGTTTTCCCACCTCAGTAGCTTGACTGCACAGAGGGTGGGAATGATGCTTTTGTCACTTTGGATTCTTAACAAATGCAGTATTAACTTTTCTTCCACACATTTTTTTTATTTAGGGAAACGTGACTCATCCTGTGGTGTTGTGTAAAGTCAAGCATTTGTTAGGATAACACAAATGAATCAAGAAGACACAACAGTACAAACAGTTCAATGAAATCATCGAAGCATAAAAGTGTGAACAAGACACTGGAGTGTCCTCCCTGCTGGGAAAGGAGTAGTCACGCAAGGTGAGGCTTGCTGAACACTGACAGTAGCAATCATATCTGAATCTCTTGTCTCTCTAAGTGGTTATACTTCAAATAAACTTCACTGAAGACGGCTCTCAAAGTAGGAAGTGGATATATACAGTAATTGTGTAAGCATTTCTAATTATACGACTTTGTTTTTTGAAAACACACCGTAACAATTCTCCTTTATTTTGATTGGGATCATGAAGTAGTGTTAAGTTGAATCCTTTTGAATAACAGATACAATTGGCATACAATGTGTGTGCTCGTGGTTTGTGTGTGTGTGTGTGTGTAGAGTGAATGGTAACACCGGAGTTCTGAGCTGTAGTGGATCAATGAGTTTTGTGGTGCACAAATCAAAGAGCCGCACAGGCTTACATAAAGCTTGCAGAGGCCAGGACAGAGTGTGTGCTGCTTTGAGCTAACAACTTCTCTGGCAGATTCAGCTGCGCTGGCCTGGCGCCAGGGGATGTGCATATTTGCTTAATGCTGTCCCTCGACGGAGCAGAAACATAGTTTGTTTTAGGCCTGTCATGGCCTGTTGGGGCTTTGCTCGATGGCGATGCCCTAATACATATTGATAATCATACACTGATGGTAATGGTAATAAACCGCCTTTGTCACAGCACTCAGGCATAGGATGGATTAGTCTGGGTATTATTTTCCTCTATCTTGGCCGTATTTCACTACTGCTCTGTGAAACACCAAAGCACATGGTGTTGTATTAAAATCTGGAGGTAAATCCAGAATTATGAATCGGAAGGAGCAGCACTTGGAGGCCCAATGCAGCAAAACAACTCAATGTCAGTCACTAATCTAGTTGCAGGTGTTCAGAAGAGCAGAGCTCAATTAAACCAAATTGGCTTTCACACAGTTATTCAAATTAGTTTAGAATCAAACGCTCACAAACTAAATATGCTTACCTGAGCAGAATCGGCCTCCTCCATTCGACCCCCTCCCCGCTCCCGTAGCAAGACACTGTCAAGAGATGGGAGGAGCTGAAATGAAAATGAATTTACATTTAAATCAGCCTGGAAGCTCAACAAAAATGTGATCAGGGTCGGTGCTTTTCCCACTACCTTAATCAAAGTTTGGATGTGATGGCACACAACCCGTAAGAAGTTTCCTGGCTAATATCTCAAGAGAGGGCCAAGGTAATAAGTTATTAATGTACTGCCCACTCTGCAATTAAGCACCATTTAAAACCACAGGTTGTGTGTGTCTGGCATACTATATTACAAGAACAGAGTCTCTTTCCTGGATTCTAGCTCACGTCTAACTGAGTCGCATAGAGTACATGGCATTTCCTGGTGTTTAGGACTTAAAGAAATATATGAAAAGAGAACAAAGTTAAAGTTTTCCATTTCTTCAAACAAAAATATTTCTGGCTCAAATGAACCACAATTGTTTCAGGTTCATTTATAAAGTTAATACTCATTACTTTCGGTAATAGGTGTCACTAGGTTGCTATTCAGGATCCTATCTTTTTCTGCTGTGTACTGTATCTGTTAATGTGGGTGGCGAGCTGTCCTACAGGGACAAATAAAGTAGTTTAAGATTAATTTACCATATGGGGGGTATTTGTTGTTTGATTTGGGTCTTTCACTAAATTATTGTTATCATGGTAAATTAGCTGTATATATAACATTGGAAGTTAACTCTTCATTGCTGGTATGATTATTTATCTTGGAGAGAAAATCATCTTCCTTTGGGGTTGACATTGCAAAAATGCTGAGTTAGCTTCTGCACCTCAAAAACATCCAAAACATGAGCATCTGTTTGTTTTATCGCGAGATTAACGTTCTTTTTGGCCTAGCAAACTTTGTAGTTTTTTCCCATGCTGTTGCAACAACTACTACCCTTAGAAAAACCACATCACCACAGCGGATCTAGCTAGACTGGAAACAAAACAACAGGCACGCCGTACACACCTGTTTGGGCTTACGAGCCGGTCAAAGAGTAGTAACGTTACGTTATGAGTGGGTGGCGAGCGCGAAACGCTGAAATGGATGCCAATAAGATTTTAAATGGAAAGTTTACTTTTTAAAAGTTGCCAAATGGTTCCATTGACAAGACCGAAGTGATCTGTGTGTTTTGTCGTGAACTGAGCTCTCATCGCAGCACGTCCAGTCTGAAATCCCACTTGATGGGCAAGCACACAGCTGATGAGAATTCTCCCCCCCCCTTGTTTTTTTCACCCTTTTATTGATGGACAGTGTTACAGTATGTGAGAGATTATTTGCTCCAAGTGAGAATGTTACATGTGAAATTGAACACTACAGTAGGCTGTATGCCAATGTTTTTCTATAAAAAAACATTTGCACGAAGCAAGTCGATCCACTTTTTCATGTTGATAAGAACATTAAAATGAGAAAAAAATGATAGGACAAAAAGAAATTAAGGGACATTTAGAATAGATAAAAATATGTGATTAATTGCTAGTTAACCATGACATTAATGCGATTAATCGCGATTAAATATTTAAATCGTTTGACAGCACTAGTTTAAAGAAATGCCAATAAACCAGAGCACGTTGCATCCTGGAATGTTGTGTGGACTAGCCAGACCCTCCTTCGCAGCACTGTGGGGGAAGGTCTGGCAAAGCCAGACTAACTTATAGTGAACGCCCATAGTCAACTGATGGAGTAGAAGCCAGAGAGTGGGAGGCAAAGAGATTGTGAATAAATGAAAGCATAAAGAGTCTTCCTGACTGAACTTTCCCTAAGCTTCAAACTCTTTCAAGTGTAAGCCATTCAAGAATGTTACAGAAGTGTGTTACCATAAATGTCAATACGAATTTCTACTGTACAAATGTTCTTGCTGGGTCATCATATCACAAGTACAGCTGACGGTGTAAAAATATGAAGTTTGCCAATAAAGAGCCAAGTCTGACTCCCTGAATCCCAAATGTCAGACTTACTTTTTGTCTTGTTGGTGTTTAGTTCCTCTTCAATTGTCACAATTTCTCTCTTTTTAACATGTTTCGTTTTTGTTTTTTTTACCTGTTTATCCTTTTCTCTTTCTCTCTGTCTGTGTATCTCACTGGTCCAGTGGAGTGAAGGAACTACTCAATTACCTTCATACAACATCTGGTCTAGCTTCCCTCCAGATCATCTCTCTCTCTCTCTCTGTTTTGTCTTCTCTGTATCACAAGAGTCTCTGGCGAACTAAAAGCAGGTCTGTCAATCATTCCAATACATCCTTTTACCCATCAAACTGACTGTTTCTCTGTTTACGTTATCTGTGTCTCTCTTGCTTGGTCCATGTGAACATGTGTGTACGTTAGTTTCTGCCTATCTTTCTGTCTGTCTCCTTGTGTGGCTTTCTCTGTCTCTCTGATTCAGTAGATGGGGATCAGTCAAATCCAGTGGGAAGTGAACAGCATGTTCAGAGCCCCAAGCATATGTGGGATTTGTAGCCAGGGATGGAAGGTCAGCTGAGGTTTAGCCAACCTGCCACTTGCAACTAGAGAGAGAAACGGTCGGGTGATCTGCTAAATCAGGAACTCACACCTGAGGTTACTGACAGATTTGAAGGAAATTAGGGCCAGTGGGGCAGTTGAGGCAAAGAAGATGTAAGGAGCGTTTTGGAAGTAGTTTCTGAATGGCCAGCATAATCCTTTTAAGATTTTTGTTTGCCATTTAACCTCCCCATTCTCATTCCTAACGCGTCACACGAGGACGTGTTATGGATAATCAGAGGCACAGGCGAGGTGAATATTGCAAATATGATGAAATTAATCACAGGGGAGTTACAGAGGAAAAGTAACAAGGTCTTATCAGTTCAGTTTTCTCCAGCAGCTTTCACAGAAAAGTTTGTGCACAATGATTTTACACAGCCACAGAACAAAGGAGCCTTTTCTGATTGGAATACAGCCAATCTCTCCAGACCCTATGGAGAAGATTCTCTTTACAATATTACAAATATTATCTTTGGACAAAAGGCTTCAAGCAGCAATCCTCTGTGCCCTAGAGAACAGTTTATTTCTGCCACTTGAGGCCTTAACGCATGCATTACAGTTCAAATGGCATTTCGCTTATGCTCTGAGGAATGCCTGATTCCTGTCACAGCGATCAATCTCTTTCGCGGGCCAACCAGTTGATCCTCCAGTATTGCAGCAATGAACACAGCTTAAGGCCGTTATGAACGCAGTGTATATAGGAAATGTACAAATGTTATAAAACTCAAGGAATAATAAGACGCTTGATTAGGACCCCTTGGCGTCCCTTTTTAGCACACTATTGAGCCCTACGTGTCAAACTGTGATGCTCCACTCAGTTTTAAACACAAAATTAGCGTTATCAAAGAAACTAAATGTGCGCGGCGAGCAACAATTAACCCTCATGTTGTCCTCCGGTCAAACTGACCCGTTTTTCTATATCAATGTTCTTTTTAACTACCCAATTACCAAAAACAACATGATTGATTCCACTCAACGCTCTTTGGCAAGTACAAAATTACTTTCATTAATTTTGGGGCGTCTTATTCAATTTTCTAGCATTTGAAGAAAAGAAATTGAAGTGGTTTTGAAATAATATTGAGTAAAAGTTGACATATTCCAGTGATTGTCCATCAGCATACTTTCCTGCAATTCTAGCCTATATAATTCACAATTTCTGCTTTTCTAACACAAACATGAGGTAAAATTTCCTAAAATTGAGGTTTATTGACCATAAATTCAAAAAATACTTGTAAGCTAAAGTTAATAAGTTAGGGTTACATAGTTAAACGTCACAAAAGGAAAACATTGAAAAAAAGAAAAAGTTTAAAACGATAAAAAAAACGTCAACAAAGGTGTTGATTTTCAAAGGTTTGCAAACACTTTAGACACTAAACAAACCTGAGGAAAACCGAATTAAATGAGCAACACATTGAGCTGGAACAGGTACACAATGATTTTCACTGCACGTTGTACTGTGTATGATTGCATATGTGACAAATACATTTGAATTTGGATAAAGGGCTTAAGGCTGCCCAATCTGTTCCGAAAACCTGGTATGTTCTAGATAAGTGTGAAGATGGTTGAGGTTAGGAAAAGACCTTGCATGCTAAGGACAGCCCATTAAAGAACACAACACTATCATATCCTCTCAATGAGATTGGTTTCCCTCAGATAATGAAATAAATATAGATAATATTCATCTCCTGAACATCTTTGGAAAATATCACATAAATCAAAGTTTAATTCAATCGCTCTGAGGCTCTGAAACATGTCTCCTCTCCCAGCCTTATGTCTTTGACATTGAATCATTACATATTCTAAAGTTTCCGCTCGTCCATAAATCACATCTACCTGTATTGTGTTTTCCTATGTCAAAGAATGTGCTGTTTATTCCTGTAGTTCTCCTTTCTTTGACTTTTCTTTAAATTCTATAAAACCATCACTTTGTTCCCTCTTCCTCCCACTGCTTCTCCCACCATATCTTCAATCTGTGCTTGATTACGCTTATATATGTTTAAGTTACTATTATATGAATGTGGTTATTTTTTTGTGTTATCTTTTGATAAATGTACTTGCTAATTAATTTAATTATATTCCAATATGTGCTGGTAACCGTAGAAATAGCACACCCTGTCCCATCATTTGCATTCTGAATTATGTCTGTTAAATCCTTTCAAAATGGCTTGTCTGCTTGTTGTTTGGCTGCAGCTTAAACTTGCTTGTGATGAACTTGAAACCAAACAAACAACTGCTGTACTAAAAATTTAAGATAATACTTGATGAGCATGGGTATAAAAAAGGCGTCGGAAAGGGAGATAAAGAAGAAGTTGGCAGATGAGGAAAATGGTTGTTTCTTAAGAACATAAAGCTTTTCATATAGAACACCTTTTACTTTATACACAAAACTATCCTTCAGTACTACTATACATCACTATCCAACAAGGCATGGATAAGGAGGGAGTTTCATTTTACCTTAAGTGAAAACTAAGTAAATTCAACGTTCAGTTAGGTACAGAGCAATGTGTGAATGGAACTCTCTCCCAACGACTATCAAACAACTCTCAATATGGCTTTAAAAAAAAATCACTTAAGACATATTTATTTCAAAGGAATTAAATAGTTAATGTAAAATTAGTTTGGTATAGCTTTTGTTATTGTAATTCTTAAAATATATTAACCTATTCAGAGAAGTGTCTTGTTTTATTTCTTGTATTAATTGTGTTAACTGTAAGATTTACTTATGATTTGTATGTCAAGTGTGTGTGTGTGTGTGTGTGTGTGTGTAATGAAATGGCATAATGAGTATTGTCAAAGGAAAGATTGTAGGACCCCAGGAAGAATAGCTTTTAATGTATGTTGAAGCTAATGGGGATCCTAATAAAAGAAACAAAAAAGTGACAGAAGAGAGAAAATACAGTGACTCTGGAAGTGATTAAGGAACAGGATATATGTAGATGAGAATGTGGAAAAACTAAAATGAAAGTATGAATTGAGAGTAGAACGTCTGTCAGTATTTTGGGTAAATATGTCAGTATTTCTGTTGCCATTTTCCATGGCAACAGACGATGACAACCCCACTGACAGTGGTGATGAAGATAACGTTACACACCTTTGGCCATAACGTTCGTAATCAAAGTTTTTATTCTAGTTTTTACTTCTAACACAATTACTTTTGATACTTAAGTAGAGTAAATAGATACTTTAAAAATGTTACTCAAGTAATGTTCTACTTGTACTTTTACTCAAGTATTGCTTTCAAGTCCTTTACACAAGACTGGATAAAAGTTGTTACCGGGTTAATTTACAGTGTCAAGAAGACACAAAAGATGGGAAAAGGAGAAGGAAATGAAAAGCTTTGGATGGACAAGAGAGAACACAGGCTACAACAGCAGAATACAGATAAGGAGTCTACTCAGAACTCACAAACAATGACCGATACGCTAAGTGATATATAGAGTACATTTAGGTGAATACGGACTTGTCGAAGAATGCTATCACTAACGTTGGAATTGCATTTATTATTCCAGAATTTCATCTTAATGCGGAGAGACTGTTTAGGGATGGTTTATCCATTTACAGTGGAGAACTGCTCGCAATGTTGTTAGCATTACATTGGACTGAAGAGACCACTGAGATGCAGCCATTCAACAAACTGACCAGACCTTTTGATAGAATTACAACCAACTTTATACAGATTTCAAATGATGGGTGAGTTGACCAAGTTTCCTATTTCTATAATTTCCAGCACATATTGGAATCAGATGCATTGCAAAAGAAGCCACTGTAATCAGTGCAGTAAAGAAAGTTCAATAAACACTTCTCTGTAAACAACCTCATTTATTATTTAACCATGGTTCATCACACATGGAGATGCTAGTGAAAGCTAATTTTTTTTAGCAACTTTGCTTTAGATCTTTAGCTAAAAGAGCAATCCTGTTTTGTATACCATCTATGACACTGCATCTGTGTAGAACCCTTGGGCCTCAACCACCTTTACTGATAAAAAAACCTCCAAGGGAACATTAATAAGCAATTTTCTGATAAAACAAGCCCATTAACCTTACGGCCAACTCCAAACCAGTTCATTCTGTGAATATAGACCTTGTTGCATTTTCTCAAGGGTTAAGTAATATACTTGCATGCATGTATGCATATACTTTACTAAAATTATAAAACAATGGCATCTGGCAAGACTGAATTTATCTGTCTATATATGTATTTATAAAAAGTAAAAGTACCAATACACACTGCAAAAATACGCTACAAGTAAAAGTCCTGAAGTGAAAATGTTACTTAAAAAGGTATACACCACAGTTTGTTGAAATAGGGCTCATCACGGTCTCCCCTAGCTGTAGATAGGTGGGCCAACGCATTTTTTATGCATGCACTGTTTTAGTCCGGGTCAACACCAGCAGCGCCACAGCAAGTTAGCTTAGCATAGTGAATGGAATCATATGTTGCCGGTTAGCATGTTGAGCTAAACAAAGAAGAAAAAAAACGAATTACTTGCACTGAGAAAAAAAATGCGTTGGCCCACCTATCTACAGCTAAGGGAGACCATGATAAGCCCTATTTCAAGAAACGGTGGCCTAACCCTTTAAGTAAAAGTATGCAAGTGTGATCAGGAAAATGTACTTTAAAGTATTAAAAGTAAAAGTTCTTAGTGCAAAAAAAATCCTCACATTTTAGAAACTGGGAATTATCAAAATTGTTTTGTAAATCATTATTAATCGGCTAATCATTTCAGTTGTATTTATTGGCCGTTATATTGTGGGGAAGTTTCATTTAGGATAAAACATTGTATTTTAAAACTTAGCGTCACTGTGTCCACATTCGGACACCACTCGCTGCTATTGGCCATATCCGGACACTTTCAGCCTGACGGACTTTCTGGTCTTTTCGCAGAACTTTACCAAAATGTTAACCGAATTGATGTATACCCATCTAACAATCTACGTATGAAATGTCCTATATGTATATGGACATTTAGATTTCTCAGTAGTTTATGAAAGAGGAAAAGACGTAAGAACGCACGGGCGATGGATTTTCCTCCTCTATTTTTACTGAACTGGACATTAAGGAGCTCCTATTGCATAATTCAGAGTTGTTGAAGCATGGTATGTTATCGGAAAGGACAGAAGTAAGATCCGGTAGTTTTGACAGCATTGAGGGGACTTTCTTTAACTAACTGTCTGTAGCGGTGTCCGGTCATGGCCAAGGTTAGCTCACGGCTGATTTACCGGCGATAGCGTACTTTAGTTGGCTCTTGTAAAGTAAAAGCTAAAGTAACAAGTTAACACCATATACCGTTAGAAAGGTAAGACGTCACACAGTAGTTTTACACCATTAAATTAACTTAAAACATCAATAGATCATTTACATTCGTATTTTAACAGATATTTTGATAGAACGTTAGCCAATACGTGTCCGAACGTGGACACCGTGACGCTACATGTGTTTTGTGTGAAAGAAAAATCAATTTGTGAAGTAATTACTGAAGTTGTCAGATTAATGTAGTTAAGTTAAAAAGTACAATATTTCCATCTGAAATGTGGTGGAGTAGAAGTAGAAAATGGCATGAAAAGAAAAGACTTGAGTAAAGTACAAGTAACTCAAATTTGCACTTAAAGTAATAGCGCATAGTTTCTGTCTCCACTATCAGGAATTCTAAGTAATTACAACAAGCTGTCGGCTCGGGTACATTATACAGCCTTTCATGATCGCGCACCAACTAAGTATACTTAGTTACTGTGATGAGGTGGGTTTGCTCACCGCTTGTCCCATACAGGTCATTAGTTATAGTAAGTAGACACAGTCAAACGTTAGTTTCAGTTCCATTTTATTAGGTTGCAGGTCTAAACATGGTTTAATGGTTTTCCTGTATTAATACTCACAATTGTTTGTTCCTTTGTTCAGTTCCACCATGCAGGACAATTGTTTGGAGAAGGGCCGGTCTAAGCATTTCCTGTTTTGCAGGAAAAGGGTGGTCATGGATGACATCACCGGACCAAACCAAGTAGAGGGTTTTCTTTCTTTATAGGAATGTTTATTTTGGTTGTTTTTGGTTATCATATAAAAATGTGTGAATAACCTTGACCTGTTTTTTAGTCAGTGGGAGAGGAGTGAACTGGTAACTAAGTTACATAATAGAGATTTCTAGGTCTTAATGTTATGGAGTAGATCAACCTGCATTTAAATGGGATGGGTTGAAGCAATTGGGTGTGAATTGGCCACCCTATATAGTGGGGTTGGTACTCTGGGGGGGAGAGGAAAGGAGGTGAGGCTGTGCCGCTAGGAATACGTGTTGGTTGTTAGTGTTGCTACAAGTTTAATGTGTTATTTTCCTTAAGTTTTTTTTTATTGTTTAATTATCTGTGTACTGCAGACCACTGTAAATAAACTAATCTGGAAATATACAATGTTTGAGTCTGCCTACCTACCACCTTCGTAGTCCCTCTGGCCAGGCAACACCACAGTTACATTCCACTGCTGGAGATAGGTCTGGCAATGAAAGATTACTACTACTACTACTACTACTACTACTACTACTACTGCGAACAGCTGTGGTGGGTGAGGCCAGATCCAGAATTTCTCAATGAGGGAAAAAGTGTAGATTTGCTCCCATTTTTATGTGGAAAACCCATTTTAAACAAAACATTAATCATAACTGAGTATTTTAACATACTTTTAAATGTGTCTTAAGTGGGACTTTGAATGAATTAAACAGAAATTGCACTTGCACGCATGCATAAAGAGATCCTCAAGTTAAAATAACTTATTATTAAAGAGGGCTCTGAATTAGTCATCAAATAAATGCACGTACTTTTAGCTTTTTATTGTCTTTAAATATGTTATCTTGGGCCAACCACTTCCTCTGCATAAAAAAAGAGTACCCATAATTTGTCAATTGCCAGTACAACCAGATAAAAGTATCAAACCACCTGCTAAAAGGCACCAGAACAAGGAAAATGACATTTCCTCTGTTAGATTGCCTCACCTGCATTTTCAATGCCTCCTACACCCATGGTCTTTAACAAAAGGTGTTACAATTTTACAGACACAACTAGGTTCTGTCAACTTTGTTGTGGATTTAAAAATTGCCGATGGCACTTTAGGTAAGGTAAATGTTTTATCTTTTCACATTCCCTCCAGTTACTTGTCTTCACAGATCACTGCTTGCTGTGTCAGATCCTCCTTGTTTCAATGGTGCTTTTTCCACCCACCCAGTCTTATCAGTTCTGCTAGAGACTGTAATCAAACCAAAACCTCATATTATACTCTCTCTCTCTGTGTGTGTGTGTGTGTGTGTGTGTGTTGGGCAACTTTTTTATGGCAGGGCCAGACTAGCTGAAACTCTGACAATAATGCATTTTAAGGCCATCTGACATGATAGATGAGACAGTCCACCCTGTAGGATATTACCGTTTTTCTGCAGTGCCTCCTTTTTGTTAAACTCTCTCTCAAACTGGTGCTTGAAATCTATAAATACTAAAATAGTGGGACCCTTTTAAAGTTAGGGCAATCTTTACACTTGTCTTGACAGCAAAATATTTGTTGTTTTTTTCTCCCTGCAGACAGCACAGTTTGCATTGGAGCTGCTTTTGTGACAGGGACACATTCATCATGTAATAAAGTGATGCAAGCTGTTACAAAATGCCAAAATGAAACTCAGCGAATGTGAGTCCCGTACAATAGTGAAGAGGAATTGTAGCTATTTCAGGGTTGTTTCTTTGGCTTCATTGCCACTTATCTCCTGTTACAAGACACAAATGATCAACTCTTGATGGCACAAGTATGTGTGTATATGTGTGTGTGTGGGAGACAGCGTTTTTCAATTCATATTTGTAGTAATAGAGAGAATTTTTAAAATGTATTCCCTTATTAGTGTTTAATACTGTGTTGCTTTTCAATGCACGTCTTGTAGCAGCATAACCAGTTAACATGGTAATAATTTCTAAGCTTAATGGTCTCTGCCTATGAGAATGAATATGAGTATTTAAAAAATTATATTTTCAGAAACCTGTTTTTTGAAGGCACTGCTCTCCCTGATGGTGTTTCTTACATTATGGTGTGTGTGTAAAATTAAGAAAACAATGGACTTATGGATTCAAAAACGTTTTATTCCAGGTAAAAGCATGATAAATGTCAAGTCATGTTCTTTTAAAGTGTTTTACTGCCACCTATTGTTTAGGAAAAGGACAACTGTTCCTTACAGGAGGAGTCTTAAACATAGAAAGTTACAGTTAATAACTGACACATTATTTCAAATTAAAAATGAAAATTGTTTATCATCTATCACTTATTCTGCGACTTGTTACAGATCCCTGGTTCATGACTTCAGCAGCAAAGCAATTTTTTAAACAAAACCGTTGCAAAATATATCTAAATGTGTAAGAGAAAGTAGTAACATGGATATTTGTTGATATAGAGGTATCACAGAGTACTGCTATTACTAAAGTCTGTATTTTCAATGAAGAGTTACTAGTCAGTAGTGAATGCCATGCAATATGATTATGTTTTCAAGCAGTGCAGTATTACTGTAAAAAACAGTCAAATCAAACCTGTTGCTTACAGTTGGGACTGAGAAGGCAACGACAGTTCCCCAAGATGGCTTTTCAGAAGTCATGTTGATCAAAGTTTAGAATGTTGTTGGCTTCAGACCAAGCAGGGTGCTGTGCCCCATCCATCTCTGAGGCGACTTGGTTGCCACTTGCCAATCTGTGATTGCCCCCACCAATAGTAGCTTCACAATCAGGGCAGCGTCGACTCTCCATAGCCCCTCCACAGTCGTCTATAAGATAGACATGGCCATTGGGACATTTGTACCAGTGTCCAGGTCGCTTTCCCATAGTCGAGACGATCATCTTTCTCTCCTCCTCATTGATCCCTAAGCCTGTGAGGGGAAGCTTTTTGTCTAGTTCCTTCATGGCTTCTTCTACTCCGTCTTGGTCTTGTTCTGTAAATTGGCCAAACTTTTCCAAAACCTTGGTTATTGTTTGTACCTCGGAAATGATTTTGTCACTTTGTCCTCTCATCTCTGCCACATGGCAATGGGCGTTGAGTTCAGTCAAGAGGGTGATTCTCCGGAGCTCTCTCTGCAAATCAAAGACCTGCTGGTCTGTGAATTTTTGGTGCCATTTGTTGAGCCAGTGCTCAAACTCCTTAAAATACTTTCCTAATCTGCTGCTAAGCATGGATGACATGTTTTCCATTTGGGCCTTCTTCAGCTTTGCAACTCTTATTAGGAAGTCCATCTTGTTTTCTAGGACCCACAGGTGCTTTTCTGTGAGATTTTTTCTTTCCAGTGTATCATTGATACGCATATAGTCCTCTTGGCGATGCATTTCATGGAGGAGAAGGTTGTCCTCCCACTGATTTTGAAGGGCCTTCCTGTGCTCTTCAATATCCTCCTGACGTCCGTTTATCTTCACCTTTACCATCTCTATTTCCGACAGGCTGCGGTTGATGTGAGATCCATAGCGTAGATTCTTGCGGATCGGTGTTCGACACTTTGGACATTCCTTCAGTTTTATGGCCACCTGCTCTCCTCCATTTGCCAGCTGGATGTCATCCATCCCCATGTATTGGTCCATGGCTGTGTATTCAATTATGTGTCCACAGTCCTCTAGCTGAATGAAGAAAGCCTCAGGCTCATCCTCAGTGCCAAAAAAAATCTCTGTGACCTCATCGTGATTGCAGATGCGACATTTGCTTGGGCATTTGTCTCCGCACAGACCAATGCATGGGTGGCCGCAATCCAGGGTCTTGGCACAGGGTTGTGTGCATGGCGGACGATCGCATGGCTCATAGCAAAGCTTACTGCAGCTTTGGTGAGGGCACTGCCAAGCGCAGGGCTCAATGCACGGAGCACAGGGCTGTCCACATGGCTTCATACACTTGCTGTGCACGCAGCAATTCTCACATGGTTCCTGACAGGGGGGGCAATCACGAGTGCAAGGCTCCCTGCACTTGTGAGAGCAAATCAGGAGACGGTCACATTTGTGCAAACACGGGTAATGAAACCTTCCCTGAAAACACTTGCCACAGGTACCATGACAGGCATGGCCACATTTTAGCTGTTTCTGACAAGGGGTCCTACATTCAGGCTGCTCTGTGTAAGTTTGGTAAAAGCATGCATCTTGCTGACTGTGGCCACACTTTAGTTTTAAGGTGACCTTCACCATGCACCGTTTAGTGCATGGTTCCCCACAGAATGAATCACACGGATGCCCACAGGGAAGCAGCTTCTGGCAAGGCTTCTTGCATGTGAATGTCTGCGGGTCCTTGTGGCAAGGAACCATCTGAGTGTGTTGACACTGGGGTATGATCTTCTCAACCTTCACTGGACATTTCTTTGGGCATTCTTCATGGCACAGAAGGGTGCACCTGTGACCTTGATCACATAAAATCTTCTGGCAGTCTTTATGACACAGGTACTTCTTGTGTTCCGGGTCGGAGGGGTGGCAGATACGTGTGCAAACATGGCCACATTCCAAACGGAACTCACAAGGCTTGGTGCAGCCCCCCTCAGGGGCTTGTTTGAAATCATCAGCACGAGAGGCTTTTATTTGTCGATCTGGATGATTCTGACAGCACAGGGTCAGAGCACTCCCAACCTGGTCCTTCTCCCTCAGGGTGTGGAAGATGTTGCTCCACAGTTCGACTTGGCTCAGCATTGACTGATTGCCAATACAGTACAGACCTTTTTTGGCACGAGAAAAAGCTACACAGACTCGATTGGGAATGTTCAAAAAGCCAACTTTACCCTGCCGGTTGCTGCGGACCAGAGACAACAAGACAATATCATTCTCTTCTCCCTGGTACTTGTCCACTACATGCACTTTGACCCCATTGAACTCGCTGGCAGGCATGAGACTGCGCAGGCAGTGGAGCTGCCCGGTATAGGTCGTGAGGATGGTAATTTGCTCTGGTTTGTAGTCCTGATAGATAAGATAGCGGCAAAGAGAGACTACAAACATTGCCTCATGTTTGTTCTGATGGCTTTTTCCATCTTTAATCTCTTCTTCTAGGTGGTTGTGCTCCACAAAGAATAAATTGGTATCCACGCCCTGTAAGACAGCAATTGATAAAAACATATTCTATGTTATTATTTGATATTCATCATATTCTTTTGAATCTTGTATACTTTGCAAAGACACTATGCAGATACTTTTGATCCAGGCACACATGCAGAGAGATATTTAAAACAAGCCGATTTGAGACGCAGCAGGACAGAAAATAAAATATGCACCTTAATATCTTCGTAGTCCAACACAGAGGGATGATTTTCTAGCTCTGCGTAGATGTGTGGGGTCAGAAGACGGGCAATGTCTGGCCTCATCCGATGCTGAAAAACAGACCAAAACACAGATAAACACAGGCAATCACATATGGATGCACAGGCATACGTGCACCTACAAACATAACAATTCAAGTGTAATGCTTTCAACTTAACTGCATCATCTAAACATGTTATTGATTGATACATCCTGCAATAAGATAAACAAATGACTAGAAGCAATAACACAAACCTGGTAGTTAAGTCTGACAAAAGGAAGTCCCATGTTCACCAGCCTCTCAAACATGGACATCTCCAGGTTGAAGTTCTTAGCAAGTTCATATACTGTGGCACTGGGGCGTAGCTAAAGAAAAACAAAGCACATGTGCACCATATGCTTTAAACCGTTTTCATATTGCTTAGTTTGTATTTGCTGTACAAACTGAGAACCTTTTGAGACCTAACAGAGGTTTTCAGGGCTAGAATTATGCTTTTATAAATCAATATGCAAGTTTTGTAATCTCTCTTAACCTTTTCCCAGCTTTTGGCTTTTCCATACAGTTAATTTGGCAATTTGTGTACTGCCTTATATTAGCATATTTAAAGAGCCTTAGATCATAACAATGCAAGTGAAGAATAAAGAGAGGACTTTCATGGTCACATGCCTAAGGTGATTGGACCATTTGAAGTCATGTACATTTTAGTAAATACTTACTACACAGTTCCCAGACAGGCGGAGGCAACCACAGTAAGCCTAGACAAGATGAACACTATTCTACAAAGGGTTTCTGTTTTAGGGTGACTGGATGGGAATCTAAAATGTATGCAAATGAACTTTTCTTTTCCTGTCCTGTTAAGTTTTTGTTTTTTGTCTATACAGTATGTGGGAGTGTTTGTGTGTGTGTGTGTGTGTGTGTGTGTATGTTGGCAAACCTAATTTAGCTAGAGGACAGAGTGTGATTGTGCATGTATGTGGGAGGGGTGCGGGGGAGGCAAGACGAATTCTAGTATAAATGTGAAGCATTGTGTTCTGCTCGATTCAACACCAAACCTGTGATTAATGAACAACACAACAATGCCAAAGCTTATTTTACTTGGAAAGTGTGATCCATCCACCTCCATTACATGCACAGATTTAAGTTTGAGTTCCACAAAAACAAAGCTCTAAACACTTACAGTCAAAATAAAATACTATCAAATGGCTTTAAATCCATGAAACAAACAGACCAACACATAGTTGTGCCTTCAGAATTCATCATCTTACTGAAGGTGTATAAGAGGATAAACCCACCTGGGTAGTACATAACCCATGTTTTGTCTTCATTTCTGGGACCCTCTCGTATACCTCGGGTCAAATTGAGCCGTGATTTATTTGGGGTTTTAAAAACAATTCTGAAATAAAATTTTACTTAAATCTATTAACAAAGATTGTCTTTATCTCAATTTAAAACAAATAAGATATGTTTAGGGAATGTAATCAGCCTCTACTGGAACACAATTAAAAATGGAAGTGGGATTTTTTTTTTTGTCATAAGGTTATAATTTGTGTTAAAAATGTGATCATTCTTATCTTGGAAAAACCATAAGTAGTTATATCCAGAATAATTTTCTGATTTGATTTAGGAATACATGTTTATCACAGAAAATTTTTCGGAAATAGACAAAATGTAACTTGTACCATTTTTCTTATTGTAAAAAATTTGAAATGGGTCAATTTGACCCGAATACCATACAAGGGTTAAGAGAGGCGAGAGTAGCAGCGGTTGACAAAATGTCACAAACAGTTTGCAAGATTAAGTGTTTACACTAAAAAAATTGGGCTTCTAGGATGCTATATACTGGGGGTAGCTGTATGAAATGTGCTTCCGGTGTATGATTTGTTTATTTTGGTTTACAGTTTGTTGTTTATCTTGTTATTTTATTGTATTGAATTGTATGGCTATTATGTAATCCTGTCTCAAATTTTGTATAAGGAGGGGTTGATGTCAAGTGGGGGGGGGTGGGGTGGAGTTCAGATGGGGAGGTGTTGTTTTGTGAGTTGTATGTTCTGTGCTAATAAATTAAAAAAAATCGTAATCATAAAAGGAATACCTCGTCTTGATACTTACTTAACACACACACACACACACACACACACACACACACACACACACACTTAATTGTGTTGTAGTTTAAATGGATAAATCAGCTGATACTTTGATTTATGCATTATGCACATTAAATTGCACACACCTGTATAAATAAGGTAAATGGAGCTTCAGGCACAGTGGCAAATTAATTGAATATTAATCTGATGCATGTGATGAATGAAAATGACCATTGATTTTAAAGCCTCTATTTTGAATTCCATTCTTATACTTGTTAAACTTTCAGTGTGACTGTATGAAATGTAGGTTTGTTAGTACATTCAAATGCATGCATAGATTCATGCATAAACAGTACATCGAGCAAATATTAGAACAAGAGCAGAAAGAAGTTACACAGCAAGACAAGACCAGATCAGAATATTGAAATGTGTAATACAACTGTGTGTAGTTGTGATCACATTCTGCAGATTGCTAGACAGGCTGCTGGCCATATGTCCTTGGCAGGCCCTGACAAGTTGTTGTAAGAGTCTACTGAAATTCAGCATATCACTCTTTTTTTTTTTTGGTCACTTTCCTTAAGGCAACACGCACAAACATACTGACAACCACACAATTACACAAATTCTCTCATGACAGGTTGTACTTTCATTTTTCACCTAGGCATGTAACTGAGGTAATTTCAGTCCAAAGGATGATGGCGTATTAAAATACACCAGTGCACACATTGTCAAGCAGAGTATAATGAGATGAAACCAAAAGGTTAGGAATATTATTTTTCTGTGTGTATTCTTACCTGCTGATGGTCTCCGATGAGGATGAGGTGTTGGCATGCTTGGCTCAGTGTGGTGATGGTGTGGGCCTCGAGAACCTCCGCAGCCTCTTCTACAATCACCAGACGTGGACACACCTTCTGCAGAACTTTACGGAACTTGGCTGCCCCTGTTGTTGTCATGCCAATAACCTGATGGACAATATATGTGTTTATCTACACACCTCTGCTTTTTCTTGAATAATTATAATACACATGTTTGTATTGATGCCCTTAAGTACAGAAAAATTAATTTTAATGTCAGCCTATTTAATAGCGTTGACTTTTGGGGGCTCATAGACTACAGTGCCAGCTCCCTTAACCTTTTGTATATCAGACCCACAGTAACTAAATGTATTATAACAACAGTGACAAGGCACATTATCATTATATGCGATTATTGAGTAGACTGTAAAATTGTGTAAAAGTTTTAATTAAACAAGGATCTACTGGTGGATCACTGAAAAAATAACATTCATTCTATTCATTGCTGCAATTGTACTGTACCGTGGCTTCCTTCAGGAGACAGAGGTTCTCTGCACGTTTTACATCAGCCAATCTGTCCACTGCGTTCTGATAACCCTCTTCACTCTTTAGGATTTTGGCACAAAGTTCTAACCTGTAACGTGCCACCCACAACCTGCAGACACAAAGGAATAATAATGGTAAAATGCTGTGACAACTGACTCAATTATCTGGAAGCTGTAGACTCATTATTAGCTCTGCATCTGGAATTATAATCAGAGCCGAAGTCAATGAAATTTGATGCAGTGTTACTTGATATTACTCTAATATATTACTAAGTGCAAAACATATGACATCTGTCTTGGAAGGAAATTGTTAAATCTGTTAGTTTAAATGCTATTTACAACTGTGTTAAAGGTGCCCTGCCACACAAAACTGTTTTTATTTACATTTTTCAAAACACGATAGGTCCATATGTGTTTGTGTTGTGTCGTGAATGTGAAAATGAACTACTACCTCCTCTGTCAGCTCTAGCCACTGAAAAGAAATAAAAGAAGAAATCAGGCCAATTACAAAAGCTGGTCAGTCTGATGTCATGTTGTCTGCGCTCACTACTATTCATGAGCTTGCCCAGTTTCGCTGGATAAAGGATGCTGATAGCCAGGCTCACATTGGCTAGCTGTTTACCAATCAGAGTCAAGCAGCTTTGCTCATTGAATATTAAAGAGAGTTGACACAAATCGAGCTGAGTCTTCCTGCAGGCTTTGTTTACCACACTAGAATGGCTTGAAACAAGGTAACCAAGGCATTTTTTCCATAGAAAAATGTTACAGAGTCCATGGTAGAACTTCAGACATTACCACAAAGTAATGAAATATGTGTGGCAGGGCACCTTTAACAAGAGTCCTCACAGTCCTGTAAGGTGTGATGTCTTGGCCCTCGGAAGTGAAATCCTCCTTTCTGGTGATTAGTTGACTTAATCATACACACTGGGAAAAGACTAAGGAAGAATAGCTTTTAGCTTATGGTGAAGCTAATGGGGATCCAAATAAAACAAATTAAGGTTGCTTGGGGAATGGCAGGAAGAAAAATGAAGGAGAACAGAATTGTAAGAAAGGTACTCGGAGAGGCGATTGAAAGTAAGAGTTGAAAAAGAGGCACAAAGAAAAAAGAAAAGTGAAATACAGATGCAGGCCTACCGATAGAGTCTCCATCTGTCCGGCTGGCTGAGGGTCCAAATATCCCAGACAGCATCTTCCTCTTCTTTAGTCATAACCGAGTTATTCCTGAGCTCTCTCCTGATTTTGTTTTTCAGCTTTCTTTTCTGGGCCCGTTGCATCTGTAAAGATCAAAACAATTTTTGAACTGTCAGAGCCTCAATTTTTTAATGGTTTTAGAGCTAATCTGGTTATATTTTTGTTGCTTATTAATTGAAATAGAATATTGCAGTCTCTTAGTTTGTTTCAAATCAAACTTTACATCAAAGAGTGAGCTGTAGTTTAATGGAGGGTGAAGTGTGTTAAGACGACAGCATGAAACAGAAGTAGTAAATTTAGCCATGGTCTGTAGAAACTATGACTTTGGAACATAGGTTTCTATTGGACAATTCTTACAAATACTGTTAGCATGTGCATGTATCTACCGCTCTCCATTCAGTCCACTATTGCTAAAAAAATAGTGTTCTTAATCAGTTTGCCTAATTGAACAGGGATTGCAAAACTGTTAGACTTGAGAAATGTTCATTACAACCTCCACATTAAAAAAATCTCTTCATTTACCTCCCATCCTTCCTCGCTCTGCTCAGCCTGTATTTCAGCTTCATCCAGGTTCATAGCTAGCATCAGGTCCTCTACCCCTCTGAGAGCCTTCTCCATATCTCCGTTCTTTTTGCCATCTCTACCACCTTTGGGACCAATGTTGTCATCAATAATCCGATCTGCCTGGATCAGTTCTGCTTCCTCTTCGATTTCAATGAGGCCGTCCTCCTCATCCAGCTCCATTGCTTCCTCTGCTGTGATATCAAACACATCTAAGAATCAGTATGGGAAGGACAACACCTGCAGATTTTTTGTTTTCACTGACAATTTATCACGTTGCAGGGGGCGAAGTAAGACACAAAAAAAGGAAAGGTCCTAAAATACAGAAAGTTAACATGGTATGTGGGAGAGGGGACGGACAATATCTGTCTTTTTACTGTACATACTGGTATTACAAATTGTGACTCCAGATTGTATGAGTATAGGTTCAGCTGTGCTATTGGGTTTCATCCCTTTGCGCATGCAGTCGTGAAGATTTTCTTTCCCACCCTTGCATCCAGGAAAGGGCGGGATACTGCCGATACTGTATATAATGTAAACAGACTGTTTACTACCACATAAACACCACCCACTACCACATATATACCCGTTGTTTGTTACCCAACATCAGCATTTTTCTTCAGCCAATGTTAGTGGAGGAGGTGGCACAGATCTTAGAGGGCTACTCCTATTCTCATAGAATCTGGAGTTACAGTTCGCAACAATTGTTCTATTTCATTTAGGCTTCGCCCTCTAAGAGCTGACGCTATTGGGTAAGGCAAAGCTGATGTAGTCAATGCCACCTGCAACAGGGGCCACAAGCAGAATATAGACTAACTATTCCACCAATACACTGACAGGAGATTGTATCAGATAGTCCGTTATTTGGATAAAAAAGGACTGCTATGGTAATGACTTGGCCTAACTGGTTGCAAGGCCAAGGTCATGATTGCAGGTGTGCATGGTTAGTGGGAAACGTTTGTCATGATAAATTACGGGACACCCGCTTTCCTCCCAGCACTCAGTGAAGGAAGGGTGAGGATAGCAGGCAGAACACACATGCACTGGCGCATCATTTCATGACTATAGGCGTGCATGATTGGTGAGAAATTGTATCATGATTGACAAAATATAAACAACATAAATGGGTTGATAGCCTCGCACAGCCAGTGAGAAAGACGCTGTTTTGAAACGAACGCTCTTTGGGAGGGTTCCCTGTAGTGTACAAACAGCAGCTGTGTGTGCCTTATGTCCACCGTGCGTAAAACGTACTATGCGCCAGACACAAATGGTGAAAAAGCCTCTGGAAAAAAAAAACCCGCCTGAAAGGAATTTGCTAGAACTTCGATGACTGAGGAGTTTGGCTGTAAGGTGGCTGTACTCCCATCCCCACTAATGGAGAGGCAGGACGGCATAACTGACAGCGCTCACTCTTTGGCTGACGTCAGTGAAATGTAAAAAGAGGGCTTGAATGTAGTGAACGAGAAGCTGAAGGTTTTACATCAGAGGGCTGATCAGAACGGGGAACTGTCTTGTAAAATCTCAGACCGGGCTGTGGAAGCGCAGAGGAGGATGGATGCTATTGGGGCTCAGTCGGTGGATCTGCTTCGTGCAACTTCCAGACTGAGAAAGAAGGTAGAAGAACTGTCGAAATCACTACATGAATTGGACGCACGTATGACGCTGAAGATGAGAGAGATTGACGGACACTGATTCGGATAAATGCCACCGAATCAACCTAAATTGGATTTAAACTGATTGTCTTTTTTCCACCCCACCCCCACCCTTCACCCGAGCGGGAAAACAACCTGCAGCTGGCCTCACTATCTCCTCCTGCACACTGTCTTTATCTCTCCTCAAGGACAAGGCCGAACTGAACTGAACTGAACCCTTTGTAACAACATAGACAGTCTGCCGCCTCACACTTCACTTCACACACACAAACCCACATAAACACACAAACCCACATATACACCTCGTCCCTATCCCTACCCCCCTCCGAACTGACTGCCTCGGGGACCTTCTTTTTGATTTTCTTCACCCCATGTACTGTGTGTTGTCCTGTGCATTATTATTGTGTTGTTATGGTGTTTTTGTATTGTATTCTTCTTTCTCCTTCTCATGCTGTAACGGATGCTGGTAACTTCAATTTCCTTGCGGGAGTCATCCCAAAGGGATTAATAAAGATAAGTCTAAGTCTAAATGTAATGACAGTTGCCTGAAACAGTTGCCTTTAAAAGACAGAGTTTAGGAGTCAGGCACTGATCAAATCAATTTAATATAAAGATGGACAATTGGAGAGAGAGAGAGAGAGAGAGAGAGAGAGAGAGAGAGAGAGAGAGAGAGAGAGAGAGAGAGAGAGAGAGAAAGAGCTTCTACTTTGCTAAAGTTATATTTTTCATTTAAACACATATTTAGCATTGTAATGCTTTCTCTGCCATTTCTATCAATCTGTAATGGTGAAGTCCTAGTAAAAGTAATGGCGGTAATGTAATGATGGTCTTATGTGTCTTCTGGTTGACATTCCCCTTACTTCCTTAATAATGGAATTCTTTTAGGTGGTCAGTCATAAACGTTTTCACTCCATCTCAACAATAGCAAGGTGAAACAACTTTACAAAAGCAACACTTGTGTTCTGTTGTCACTGTCGAATATGAGCATGTGGATAGTTATCCTACTGAAACATACGGGTAAATGAGAAAAGTGCGTAACTGGTTTTCACTTGTTTGCTTGGAAAATGTAAAGGCCTCTGTGGGGGGAATCTTGTGTGGTTAAAATGATCCATTCACACTGACACAGTTAGAGTTTTCAGATGCTGTTTACAATCCAATTTTCAGATCTTCTCACACCGTTAAGGTTGAGCATTGCTTACCGCCTTACCTTCATTTCTATCTGCAGCCTCTGTCTCCCTCTGCAGGAAGAAGGTGGAACCGATACCCAACCATTCCATCATCAGACTGGACTTCTTCTCACCATAGGTCACAAAATCATCCTGTGTCTACAAATCATTTCATAAACAGCAACTGATGAGTTTGCACTTGTCTTGTTCAGTCTATTCAGTTGTTACTCAGTTTACAAAAATACATAAGATGTGCATGTTTTATTCCCTCACTGGTGGTTGGTTGTGTAGATTGTCCCAGTGTCTGGATGAAATAAAGTTGCGTAAGGAGACTTCACGCAGGACGCCTTTCAGAGAACACTCCAGCTGCATGCTCTGACTCTGGATCACCCTCTCCTCCTCACACAGCTGCTTGTAAATCTGTTAAACACGTTATTAATACAGTGATTAGGTGGCAACATCACACAAGAATGTAATGTATGGCAAATTATTAAGATGAGTAAAGTGACAGGCATATGAATATGACACAAAAAGATGAACAACATTAGCATGATAAAGCCATAGACTTTTTCATAGAATATAAATTGCTGAACTAGAAGGAATTATCATAATCTATTATATCCTTTCATTCAGTCTCAACACCTTTTAAAGGAATTGCATGTGGAGCATCTTGAAACATCACGCTAAGCTACGCCCCACTGTAGGTCCGTCAGCATCCTACCTGATTATATGCTCGACTCAGGTGAGACGGCAGCTTCTGTCTAAAGTCACGTGAGCGGGTCAGCTCCCTTAGATTGAAACGCTTCAGGATCTCGCTGTTGCTGCGTCCTCCTACTCTCACTATCCCCTTTGGCAGAAATTTATGAATACCTTAAAAGCAAAGCCAAAACAGAAAGCTTAAGTGTCTTTGTTTGTTGTTAAGAGACTGTTTTAAAACCCAAACCACTCAAACAACATATAAAACAGATCAAAAATTATTGGCATCCCTTCTTACCCTCAAGGAACTGATCCAGGGCATGGTTAGTGTAACACACTACCAGCATCGGAGCCCCGTCTCTCCAAAGATCCTGATTTGTCAACAGAGCCTGAGCAATCTTAAGGCCAACGTAGGTTTTTCCTGAGAAAATGCAAAATGCCAAATTTTAATGTAAGGGATTTTTATTATTTAACAAATATGTGAAAATCATTTGATACTTTATTTCATTCACAAATTAATGAAGTCATCAACATCCAACAATGGGTTTACAATGCCTCACCAGTGCCAGGAGGTCCCTGTATGATGGTCAGCTCCTTTGTGAGGGCCAGCTGGAAGGCTCTCATCTGAGACTCATCCAGCCCCAGCTTCTCCATGCTCGGCCAGGCCCGTGCCTCCAGGCTATGAAAGGGCTTTATACCGTCCTTATGCTCAGGGTGAGCGACAGATGACAGGTCATAAATATCTCTTCTCCGCAGATAAGCTGGGGGATGCACGTCTGTGCTGCACTCCACGATGTACCTGGATGCATTATGGAGAGAATGACATCTTTAGCGTCTGCTATCTGTGTAAAAGGAGGATGTAGAAACTTCTCACTAATAGATTCTTGTTAATATGTTTCTTTCTCAAAAGATTAACAATTAAAATTTACAGTTAAATCCACTGCAATAAACATGTTAAAGCTCAGTTCGTTTTTATGATTAAAGGGAGCTCATGTAACTTTTGATGAACAGCGGCCAGAAGTGGCACTTACAAGATAATGACAAATAAAACACATTCCTCCTCCTCCGCGCTTCGGAGGAAGGTCTGGCAAAGCAAGACAAGGTGATACCCGACCAAATAAGCCTTTAGCTGCAAAGTGTACTGAATTGAGCAAAAATTGCATTTTGTTGCCCGTGAATTCAACTTTTTATTGAGGAATAAGGTGTTATTCTTCAGTCTTTAAATGCAAGCTGAAAATCAGCATGAATTTAGTTATGATAGGTAAAGGAAAACGGTGTCAGAGCTGGATAATTCATCTTCACAAGCCCCCAGCTGAGGAAGGGGGGTTTACCAGGAAAAGCTGGAGATGGTTGTCAGGGGAAACGCCCACCAGACTGCACTGTTTGAACCACACAAACTAGCGTCTACACATTAGGCAAGAAAAATTACAGATAGAAAGGAGAACTATCTTTGATATATACTGGATATATAAACAATGCTTTGTAAGTGATAACTCCCATGGTGCACTTAAGAAGGAAACACTGTTATTTATTTAGTATTTTCAGGTAGTCACAAGTTATTACTTTGTGGTGTCTATGGGGGGGCAGACAATAACTGAACTTTTGAACTCATCCATGTGTACCTTGGCATTTAAAGCTGATTGCTGAACTTGCTTTGTACCATTTCTCCCCCCTGCTGCCCTGTGGAATTCTATAAAAACTATGACCTTGATGATAAAACTCCTCCACAGCACACAAACACGCAGACACACACTCCTACCTCTGAAAGGGCAGTTTGTCCTCCTCCTGCTCCTGTAGGCCCTCTAGAACATAGCGATAGGCCTCAAAGTAGGCAGTGGTCTCAATCATCAGGAACGATTGATCTTTCTGTGAGATAAAACACATTTAGTCCTTTGTATATCTGTTTCATATAAAACCATAAATTTCCCTACCCTGCACCTATCCTGCATGTTAGGAACGTAACAGTCGAGGTGTTGATTTACCTTGGTGGTCATTTTGGAAGCTGCAGTTTGATGTGCTAAACAGTTATACTGAAAGGAATTTTTAATCTTTTGTCAACCCCATTTATATCAGTGAAGGGTGGACTAAATATTAGGAAACACCTCTCAGTATTTTTGCTTATGTACCTGAAAAACTGGCAACTAATTTTTGCTTCAGCTGCGGTGTTTGTAGATTAAGTGGCTGAAATTAAAACCGTAACATCCCATATCCAGAACTGCATGCATTCTGCCCTTAAAACAATTTACTGCTCACCTCAATGCTGGCCAACTTCAATCTGCTTTCTTCAGTAAAGGCAATCTGGACCTGTCCCTTACGCAGCTGTTTTGGGTCCCGATCTGACACTGTGGCAAATAAGAAGCTCTCAAAATTATCGCACGACAGACAGACCAGGGACCCGTAGATCAGCCTCTTGGAGTTCTGCCAGACCACAAACTGTAAGATAGATAGATAGAGAAAATAATTTTTATTACACGTATTAATATACAGTATGTCTTTCCATTTGCTATTCAATTAGCAAATTGTCATTGTTACTCTTAAAAAAAATTGCTTTATTCTATTAGTCGAATGGCATATATGCATTAAACATAACAAACATCTAAGTCCATCCAGAGACGTACCTTAAGTGGCTTATTGTCAAACTGGACTATGTAGGCAAGGCCACTCGACGTGCACCTGGGTACCACCACTTTTGTGTCCAAATACACTCTGATGTCATCAAAGCGCTTCGTCTTCAGTGAATTATCTCTCCTCCCCTTGTCCATTTTGTCCCGAAGCAATTGCTGGATCCCCTCACGGAGTGGCCGCACAAAGTCCTCTCTCAGCAGCCGGAAGTGCGTGTCAAGGTAGACGTGGGTGTTTGTGTAGCGCTGAGAAGTGAGGTTGGGTCTAAGAAAGGGCCTGTGTTCCTGATGGAACTCCTCAGGAGTTGGGTAGATAGATATGGTCCTGAAATCTTCCTGCTCTTCTTCACCTGGGTTAGAAATAACGGGAGTTTCAGTTGCTCAAGTATATATAAAACTGTGTGGCAATTATTTCATCCCAAAATATTTTTTTCTGTAGTGTTGGCTTGAGGACATGGTATCAAAATGTTTAAAAACAAAAAAACAACAACATTTCAGTAAAAATATATATAGGGGGCCATTACCTGGGTTTTCACCTCCAGTGGGTAGGAGGGCATAAGTGTCCTTGTCTGAGCGCAGGGTACCCTGCGAGGATCTCTCCTCGAGGTGCTGGATCAGGGTCTGAAAACTCTTCACGCTCTCCTCCGTTTCAGGCTGGATGTCCACTCCTTTTGCCCTCAGGCTGTTGATGGAGGCATTGAGCACCGTCAGCACCAAACTCACAGCCTGCATAGAGCTAGCAGGAAAGATGCTGAGGACCTAATGAGCATTATATTGAGGATAGTTAGTTAAAACATATTTAACTACAAGGAGTTCAACTACTAATTTAAGAACTGTTAACAGAAAGAAGCACAATCAGGCCAAAATAATGAGGAACATTTTATGTAACAAAAGATTTCTGTAAATGTTTGGTTGGACTTGAGTTTGTGTCATTTATCAAAGGCAGCTCTTCTGGGTCTACTAAATGACTTCAGTGCAAACTCGCACTCACGGTGTCATTTTCATGTATTACTTCATTTATCCTTCAACTGAATTGGCTCTTCCACTCATATTTACCTTTGACAGAATAGCCAGGATGTTTTCCAGGTGGTGTGGGTACTGTGCCCTGCGGACGGGGTTGAACTCTGACCCCATGCCCCCAAGATAGTAGGGCAGGACGATGCGGAAGAACCCTGAATCTTTTATGATGCCGGCCAGGTGCTGCAGGGTGCATCTTTCTGTATGTCCTTTGAAGGCTTTACTCAGCACCAGGCAGAGGAGTTCGACAAGGTCCTGCCTCATTTGTGTCTCGCGCAGGACCTCAGGAAGGCCAGGGTGAGAGGAAAGGGTGATGGCCACTACAGATGGATCTTCTCCAGAGAGTTCTTCCAGTGTTTTATAGCCCAATCTATGACCATTCGGTGCCCAGACTCTGCCTGTAGAATTGGATCTCCCTCCATTTCTCTCTTGCCTGTCTCCCACATCTCTTCTCTCACCCCCTCTCCCATCCACACTATGTCCTCCCCTGCTTGCACCCATTCCTGCCATCCTCCTTCTAGCTCCTTCTCTTTCAGCTGCACCTTGCTGTCCGTTTCTTCCTACCCCACCTCTCTCTGCCCTTTCTCCTCCATTTCCACCTCTCCCCCTCCCACCTACTCTCTGTCTGGCTCCTTCTCCCTGTCTCCCTACATCTGCTGCTCCTCTTCCTCTCCCTACATCTGCTGCTCCTCTTCCTCTCCCTGCATCTGCTGCCCCTCCTCTTCCTCTCCCTGCATCTGCTCCTCTTCCTCTGCCTGCTGCTCCCCCTCTTCCTCTCCCCCCTTCCCCTCCTCCTCCACCATCTGTCTCCTTCCTGCCTTCTCCTCCTGCACCTCTTTCCACCCCATTTCCTGGGTCTGGTCCTCCTCTTCCTCTTCTTCTGCCTCTCCCACGGATCCCAACACCTACTCCTCCTCCATCTGTCTCATCCCTTTTGGCTTGGTTACTCCCATGTCTTTTTCTTTGTTTACCGCTGTTTCCACTAGCATTTTCATTTTGGCCATTATCAGCCCCTGGGGGACCTGGGCTAGGTCCTCTGCTCCCTGTTGTTGAAGTCGGTCTTTCCATGGTCTTGTATGTTCATATGACAGTTCCTGAAATTAGGGTTGGTAACAATGATGCTTTCTGAGTGGCAAGTAATTATGTCATGAAAGTGAAAACTAGGGCTGCACAATATATCAGTTTTTTTTTAACAATAAAAACTAAACGCATCACGAACGACGACGTTATCATTTGTTATTGGTACTTTTTCTATTAAATTCAATGTTCAATTTGTTCAATGAAAGAATGGTTTTAAATGATTTCCTTTCTTTTGTTTTAAATTCAAAAAGCTATTTGTTGTATTTTAGCAGAATACTGAAGGAAGCAGAACTGAGTACTTTAATATTTATTCATAGCAAGTAATACTGTTATTGCAATTTTCAACAACATCATCGCATATTTTCCTTACATTGTGCAGCCCTAGTGAAAAAATTATACATTTGATCATAAGATCATAAGAATTTGAAGGTTGTGTAATGTATGTGTACTGTAAGGGCAGATTTTAGAGCTCAATTATTTATATTATTTAGCTTACTTTTCTCACATTTTACCAATTTTTCTCACATTAGAGACAGACATTGTTGTAAACCACCTTGCTATCTAGGCCTATTATTAGTTTGATGTAGTATCAGGACAGTCACTTTACTTTACCTAACGTTACTTGTGATAAGCTATCACGTTTGTAACAGTGAAATATTGTAAAAAACATTCTCATCTGTGAAAATGTTTTTCCCTGTTGCTTAGCGTTGGCACCTATTTCGTTGGAAGATCAAAAAGTAGCACAAAAGTCTGGAATATTCTTCTGGTTTCTACAGGTCTTTACAAGTCGGAACTCCGTACCAAGATGACGGCCACAGAGATCTAAAACTCTGCAAGTGCAGTTTAGATCACAAAGTTCAGTTTTCAGACAGATGTTTTTGAAAAAGTCGTGGGTAAAAGCTATTCTTTCATAGGATATTATAACATGTAGGCTATGCGTAATATAACACCTCATGTTTACTTTAAAGGCAAATTATGTATATTAACAATATGATTAATAGATGGGCCTTATGCTTCCTCCTTACCTTTCGCTTGGCCATGCCTACGCTGATTGAAATAGACATCAAATCAATTAGGCTAATATAAGGTTGTGGATTTGGGTGGAGTCATATGATAGTCCACAGATACATCCATGAGCTAGACTTACTAGAAAAGTTATGTCCATTGACTGGTCAGGGGATCTGAATGGGTTAAACCATCAGAGAACGTTCCCTAAAGGTTCTCTAAAGGTTTTTTTACAAACACATTCAGAGAACCTTGAGAGAACCATCAGAGGACGTTCCCTAGGTTCTCTTAAGGATATATTTTTTTA
>NC_045736.1:8983288-9023221 GCF_008692095.1 Etheostoma spectabile | reverse complement strand
CTTCAGAGAATGATTGTTCCCTGTAGTTTAAAAAAAAAAACCTTAGGAGAACCTTTATTGAACATTCCCTGAAGGTTCTCTAAAGGTTTTTTAAACACTTTCAGGGAACATTGTCTGAAGGTTTTTTTTAAAACACATTTAGGCCTAGAGAACCTTTAGAGAACCTTTAGAGAACATTCAGAGAACGTTCCCTGGAGGTTCTCCAAGGGTTTATTTTTTTAAAACCTTCAGAGAACAATCAGGGAACAATCCCTGAAGGTTTCAAAAACAAACGTATTTACTGTTAATTGTAAGTAAGTGAATGAATGAAATTCCCTGAATGAAAGTGAAATGAAAATGAGGAGAATTTCCTTGAAAAACAGTAGACACTTCATCCAATTTACCAGAAATAAATCCCTCCTGCACCAGATATGCCAAACTGAATTGGTGGCTTTAAAAAGTTGAAATACCCATAATGTTTCATGATTTGAATCGAGTTTGAAGTGTAAGTCCAACATTTCTGTGTAGAATCCCGCTTATAACTCAAAACCACAGAAACGTCACTGATTGTTCTTTTTTTCATATTTTGAGAATGTATTGTCATATTGTTATACCAATATACCAATATGTTGACATATATTTTGTATTACTTAGGCCTATCTGAATATGTAAAGCATGCAAGCATAAAAATACCCGAATCAAGCAGTAGCCTATAAAGTAGTTTACATTTTTTACTTAAGTACAATAAATGTAGGCCTACTTAGTCACATTCCACCATTGTCCTGTTTTCCATTATTAGCCTATGATTTGTAAGGTCACAGTCAGTTAAAAGGGTGTTGTGATAGCTTCTGAGGAAATCGAAACATGTGTGCCCTCTGCTGGATGCAGTAAAGATCTTGGAATGGGGGATAGGTTTCTTTTTACCAGAAACCGGACGAGCTTTTGAACGCACGTCTTGTGTCCCAGTACACATTTTTCAAGTCTAAACAAGCAAAAGGCAACGCCTTTCATTTTGTTCTATCAAAACAAATCTTAAATTATACTCTGCAATAATACATGATTTTAATAATAATACTTTTTTATATTTTAATTGTTTACTTATCAGTTTTCATGATAAGATCTTTATTTATTTATTCTCAGTTGTATTCATATTCACTAATAATTTAGCCAGCTGCCTCTTTAACCCTCTCCCCAAACACAATAATAAAAGAGAGAAAGAACTTACCTAGACTGAAATCCACTTGACATTACTATTTCCACATCAAGCTTTGCAAAACAAGCAGGCAGGCCCCATCCTTCGGTCGGTAGTCGCTGTCTCAGCTGTGCCTGATACTCACACTGCTCAGTTCAAGAAGCTTCCTTTTATAGGCTCTATCTATCCGTTTCGTTTTCGTTTTACACAGAACACACCTCACCGAAGTGTGCAACATGCATTTGTTTAGACACGCCAGGTATCAGTACACATAAAAAAAAGCCCAGTTGCATAACAGTAGGCTAGCCTATGCATTAATAGGTATAGTAGCCTATGTAACGCCTATGGATATGAGCAGTACGGGTCCATGGAAACTTGGCCTATTATCAGCACAATTAAGTATTAAGAAGACAGCGAATGGCTCAGTCAAACATCGGATTTTTATTAGCTAGCAACCGTTAATTATTGAGCAGTATTTTAATTAATTATCGGAGCTCGTTTATAAGTTAACATGTTTGTATGTAAAATTACTATCTACGTATTTATTTAATTTTTTACAAATAACAAATGCATACATAGCCGGGGAGGGAGACGCCTCCTTCTCTTCGACTCTCATCATTTTGACCTACGTCATCTTCAGTCAGTCTGAGCAGTGAAGCTAGCTAAAGCTTTGTATCCTATTAGTCGCTTTTGTCAATGTAAACATGTAGCCGTTTCACTGAAGTAACCGTATTGCTATTAAGCGGAGTTCCCTACTTGTTAACCAGTTTGTCAATAGTACGAATAATGATGGCTGTGTCGCCGAAAATAGCAGGGCTGTGTAACGGTAGCTAGTATGACAACCAGCTAGCTAGCTAACACTGAATAGCTAGCTAACTATCGGGTCGTGTTTTAGTATGAGGCTTGCCTTGGTTAATTAGCTAGACAGCTAACGTTAGCTAGCTTCCAGTTGACAGCAATGAAGGGCTAACTCGAGTCAAGAACTGGAGATAAAATGAATACATCTAGAAGTGCTGGTGCCTCGTCCAATGTAAATGGAAAACAAATGAACAGTAAGTGTGTCCATGTCACTGATGTAACGTTAACATTTGCTAGCTAGCTAATCAAATGTTTTGAGCATTGCAGCCGCTAAAAAAGAATCAAAACGCTTTTAATGTCAAAAACGTGATCGCTTGTGTCTGATGCTGAAGTTTGCTAACTGCTCTCCATAACCTTTGCTAATACGTTAACTTACGCTCATGTTAGCTAACTGTTCCAGGATAAAATTAAGCTCATGCCAACTTGTTAGTTGAACACAGTGTTTTCTGTGTCTCAGACTGGGATACCAGACGGAAGAGGAAAATTGCAGACATCACACTGGCCCTTAGTGCGAGTCCAGTGGATGTGGCTGCTTTGAGGAGGATGGCTATCAGTGAAGGAGGTCTGCTGACTGATGAAATACGCTGTCAAGTCTGGCCTCGGCTTCTCAACGTCCCTCCTCACGTCTTGGAACAAGAGCCAGGTAATGTACAATCTGAGCAATATAGGATACAAGTTGAGTTCACTGTCCCACTCTGCATGACAGAGGGTAACACACACAGAATTAGCAGGTGCAAGATATTCTATTTACAGTATTTGACGACTAGTGAATGATATTGCTGATAGTGACATGTCTTATCCAGAAACGGTAGAGCGGGAGAATAACAAAGACTACAACCAGGTGTTGCTGGATGTCCAGCGCTCACTGCGGAGGTTTCCCCCTGGTGAGTTGTGTGTGTGTGTGTGTGTGTGTGTGTGTGTGTGTGTGTGTGTGTGTGTGTGTGTGTGTGTGTGTGTGTGTGTGTGTGTGTGTGTGTGTGTGTGTGTGTGTGTGTGTACAGAAACACTTACACGCATGACGTTACACCTATAGATGAAAACACACTACCAGGCTGTGAACCAATCCTGAGCAC
Organism: Etheostoma spectabile; assembly: GCF_008692095.1. Classification (NCBI taxonomy): domain Eukaryota; kingdom Metazoa; phylum Chordata; class Actinopteri; order Perciformes; family Percidae; genus Etheostoma; species Etheostoma spectabile. The sequence continues at coordinate 9,020,119 of NC_045736.1, read as the reverse complement.
CAAATCTAGAGATTTTGTCTTTCAAGTTAATGTGTTAAATATACTGTATTGCAGCCTATACTAAGTAAATCAAGGGGTTCTGAACCGGACAACAGAACATATTTGTCTAGATGTTAGGTTTCATTTGGAACTTATTGATAAGTAGTGTTGTTTCATTGAGTTCAGTGACAAAAACAACATTTTACATCATGTAAACAGAATAATGTCAGCTCTTTCATAAAGCTATTCACTTGCCTCTGGATATGACTTAATGCCATCCACAACTATGTCAAAAACTACATGTAATATCCTACAGATCAGTGCAATGTCAAAGCTTTGCCACCTATTTCCGTTATTGTTACTTTTGCTGGTATTTAATTTGGCACAGAGACACAATTCCAGGAGAGTCCATTAGGGGTGCAGCCATTTTGTCAACTCTGGAATCTCTGCCAGTCCATGTCACTGCTGTTAATACTCTTTTGTCAAATGAAGATCTATCAATTTAACACTATACTTAAGGAACGGCCCCTAACAAATGTCTCTAATGTAGCCATCTCTTGCAGAATTTGTACCATTTAGGTTTTATCTGGAAATAATGGAAATGTATTTGTTTGTTTTTCATCTTTCTGGCAACTTTGACTGGTAGGTGAACCAGTATTGAATGTTGCTATTCATGCTCCTTAATTCCTTGAATTACTGTATCTTCTGAAGAGAATAATACAACAATAATTGTTTCTACATTGGTTAATCATACACCAATAACAGTTATTATGACTGAGTCAGTTATGAAACATGAGTATTGCCGCACCTCTGACATTTTGTATCTATGGGCTCAATAATGAGTGGCTAACCAAAAGTGTATTTTATTTTGGGTGGACTTGTACAGGTATGCCAGATGAGCAAAGGGAGGGTCTCCAGGAAGAACTAATTGACATCATCCTCCTCGTTCTGAAACGCAATCCCCAGCTGCACTACTACCAAGGATACCATGACATTGTTGTCACCTTCTTATTGGTCCTTGGAGAGCGCCTTGCAACTGCTCTTGTGGAAAAGCTCTCCACACACCACCTCAGGTACTTACCTCATTTATAATCTGCAGCAGCATTTTGTTTTTATTCTACCAGTTAGTTAGTTTCTCAGTTTTTCTTTCTCTGTTATGTGTCCACATGTCAGAATAAAATATATATAATATAATATCTTCTCCCTCCCTGCTCCCTTCCCTAACCTCCTTCAACAATGGTCTACTTTGCACTCTATAAAATGCTCTCTGTTGTATCCTTTGTTTTCAGGGACTTCATGGATCCTACCATGGACAACACAAAACACATTCTGAACTATTTGATGCCCATCATTGACAGGGTCAACCCTGAGGTGCATGACTTCATGCAACAGTAAGTATCCCTGCTGTTGTGGTGATAACAGGCCAAATCATATTATGTTCTGTCTCTCACTAGAAGTTACCTGTAAAACATGAAACTTTGTTCTTAACAGAATGAGATGTCAACCTCACTTTATATGCAGTATGGACATATTTTTCAAGGTTACAGCTCTATAATTAAGGCAGAACTGTAAGAATATGTAAAGGCTTTATATCCAACACAGCTTTCCCTATGGTTATAATACGTTATACCAAGATCTTCTTCCAATTAAGGTTAATGTTAAACCTCAGCATGCTCAACTCAAAAGATGATGATTGTGTAAGTGAAGGAGAAGGGTGACTGAGCACTTACAGCATACTGATCCTATAATGACAGCTCAATTTGCATCTGTAAAGACTTAACTCACCAGTCATTTAATCCTTTTGCTTGGAGGGCTTACATGACTGTTTCCCTTGGTCTTTCAGTTCCAGATACCCTAGCGTAACTCAATTTTACTAAAACATGCTACACATTGTCCCTGAATTGGAGCAATGAGCACATGTGACAATTTTGTGCACTGATGTAAGTTGATCTCTGCCATGCATTGATTGATTCTTAGGGCTGAGGTGGGGACAGTCTTCGCCCTCAGTTGGCTGATCACCTGGTTTGGCCACGTCCTGTCAGACTTCCGCCATGTTGTCCGGTTGTACGACTTCTTCCTGGCCTGCCATCCATTGATGCCCATCTACTTTGCTGCTGTGGTGAGTTTCCTATAATTAGCCCCCCTAGTTTGCAGTTCAGAATGGCTAATTTAGACTCTCAGCTTTCATTTACTGTACATGAACCAAGTTTGCTAAATCAGTTGTTGGCAAGAACATTTTGTATGTTCAATGTAAGTCAAAGGCCAAAAATTACGCTTTGAGGAGGTGTTCTTTTTATTTCTAATTGACACTAGAGTTTTTGGTATGATTGTGTACAAGCTTCACCAAGATCTTCTCTGACAGCCAATTTGTTTTGAATTCAACGTATATTCAAGTAAGGACAAACCAAAGTTCCTTCTCATGTTCATCACAGTAAAGATTGACCTGAAGTACACGTTTTCTTCATCTTGGATAATGGCCTGTGTTATTGTTACTTGTGTTGCAGATTGTACTGTACAGAGAAGAGGAGGTGTTGGAGTGTGAATGCGATATGGCCATGGTCCATCACCTGCTGTCTCAGATTCCCCAGGATCTGCCATATGAGACACTCATCAGCCGAGCAGGAGACCTCTTTGTCCAGTTCCCTCCCTCTGAGCTGGCCAGAGAGGCTGCCTCACATGACGGGTAATTAACTCTTTCTCGGTCCCACCTTGCCTTTACAAATGCTACCTGCCTCAGTGGTAGCAATCTTTCATTTCTGTGCTACCACATTTGCACTCTGAAATATGTCTATTACAATATATAACACAAATTACTTTCTTCTTCTTATCAACTCTTGTTGCACACTGTTCTTTCATTAACACTTTCATTTTCTGTCTGTTGTGTTCTCTCTATGTATCTGTCTCTTTTCCTCCTAAGCATGGCAGCCTCTACCTTCAAGGACTTTGACCTTGCGTCCACTCAACAGCGACCAGACTCTGTTTTCCGTCGCCGACGCAGACTGAAGCAGGCTGCGCTCGAGAGCTCAGCAGCGAACGCAGTAGTGGCGGTAGCCCAACCTTCAACGGCACGGCGGCTTGTTCGCCTGGCTGTCATGGGTCTCACAGTGGCTTTAGGGGCAGCAGCTCTCGCTGTGGTCAACACTGCCTTGGAGTGGGCCCCCAAACTGGACTTGTTTCCTTGAACTGCTCTTCTTACCCCTATGCTCCAACTGTATCTGTCCTTGACTGGTTCTAACTGGTTGGTCTGTTTCCAAGAAAACTCTAATTTATGGAACCACAAACCATGCTGTCGATAACACTGGCTGGAGTTTACCCTCTAATCTGAACCAGTTAACGCTCCTCTTTCGTCTTCTAGGATGTGTCTTAACATCCTATGTAGGGCTTCTCAGGCTCCAGCTGAAGGTCCTTTTATGACTCCTGAAGAGCCTGCACCAGTATAACAACAACCACTACTGCTGGTGTGTGAAATGAAGAATCCACCCTGTGATAAGGAATAGACTGTTTTTCTAAGAACTATTACTGATGGGGTCATTGTTAAAGTTTATTTATATTTGGTATTAGGATAATCTGATATTGAGTTATGCTTACAGATATGTATGCTGAAAGCTTGGTGGACTCACTACACTTGAAACTGCTGCCAATTAGAGAGCATGTGTGTGTGCGTGCGTGTGTGTTTGTGCGTGGGTGTGTGTGCGTGCGTGTGGTCGCAACCCATTTGTTATTCATTTGATACCTGGACTGAGACCAAATAGAGTATTGTTAGAGTCCTCTCTGTATAATTTATAGGTGTATAAACAGGTATATAGAGATATGTTCATGACACACAGGCACTTTTTAAGGCCACCATTGTGTTATGTTTGAGGTCATGTCACTTTTTTTAAGAAGTTCAAATAAGCCTTTTTAGTGAAGAAACAAATCTTCCTCACTGGGTCAGAGTATCTGTAAAACATGTCAACAGTTTTCACCCCTGACACCCTACACATTTTAATTTTGGCTCATGGTTGGGGTCAGCAAAGCTATCTGCGAGAAGTTTTAAACAAAATGTGTTTTAGTATAATCAAAGTAAATATTGTATCTCAAGACCTCATAGGATTAGACCCCAGAATGGAGCTTTCACAGTCCAGGAAATAAAAAAAATCTACCAATATCGAAACTGTTTTACTAGAACTTTCTAATTATTCAGTCACCTAACTGTTTGGTTGCATAACCTTAAAATGGGTCTGTGTTGTAAGGATTAGGATATGCTTTCTGCATCACTTTTTATGGAGTAGATGATTGAATCTCTCTCTGTTTAGCAACACACACACTCACTCAATGCCTCGTTAACATAAAATATCAGAGCTGGTGTAAATAGCAGGTAAAATGAAGTGGAGAATGTGGTCTTAGGGTTGGCACAGTGGGGACCCAGTTTGCACTGACTGCATTACTTTTGCAAAAATCACTTTGAAATCCGTTTGATAGGTGCTTTTCTTGCTGTAAGGGTGTTCCTGTTGGGAGGGAAAAACCTGAGCCTTCAAATGAATACTACCCAAGGTTTTTTTGTTTTAAACAAATTTAGCTTTAGCACATGCTATTTTAGTAAGTTGGATTGCTTTGAGTGTAGCATTTGCATTTCAGAGGCAGTCCAGCTCATTCCAATGTTCCAGTCATTTTCATTTTCTCATATTTAAAGTAATGGGGGATTGCTTAGGTTTCAGTTGCGTGTCACTCACCTGAATAGCCAAGTTATATCATAACATACATAGCAAATAGTTTGGCAGAGTCATTCTAAGATAGTGAATTGGGTCGTCTGTAGTCTTTATGATGTATTTTGCTTAACAGAATCTTCTGAATTTACTTCTAGGTTACCTACATTGTACGGCACAACAGCTAGTCCGTTGGCTGTATTAGGAACTAAATTCTTGGGCATCATCCTATGTCATAGTTTATTGGTTTATGGCCTTTATAGTGAACCACTGGTTCAACTGGTATATCTACAAAACTCATCAAAATGAAGGTGACCTGGAACATATCTAAGGACACTCTGAGAGTGTAGCTGTTCAGCAGTATTGTTATGCACTATGTATCTGCACTTGGTGGTTTTCATTTGTCAGTGCACTAAATGATTTACCTGCCTTTTATGTTTATTTTGTCATAATAAAAGTGTCCTAATGTAAAGTTGTACAAGAGAATGCTAATAAACTAGAGTGAAAATGTTCAATGTACAGGTTTGGACACAGTAATTCACATATACCTGATATGATTTATATATTGTGCTAGTAAAGTAAACTGGTATTACGATTTGCACTAAAAAGCTACCAACTAAATACCATACCAAGAGCATATTTTCAGATTTGAGGAAGATCCACCTGAGCCTTTTAATAAATCATGCAAATACTTAATAAAGTCATGTAAACTGAAAATGTTTTTTGTAAACATATTTTTAATAACCGTACATGGGCCATTTTAGGAAAATGTCAGAACTATACTTTGTCAAGTGGATCTCCACAGCTTCAGCTATCCTGTTGAGCAGACCTTTTTCAGCTTCAGTTGCACTTCATCAGCCTCAGCTGTCCTTTGTACGACGGATTGTTTAAGTTCAATGTAAACATAGTTTTCATTATGTTCCAATAATGATATCATTATATACTTGTAGTCCAATTTATTGCAGTTGAGGCATGCCTCTTTAAAGAAAAAAGCCCAACAAACTTCATGGATACCGGACATAAACAAAATATATTGTATATGTAAAAGCACACTTATTACTGTACTTCTTGAAAAATCAGAAGAGGGAAGAACTACTAAAGTCCTGAATACAAGACCGAAAAATACAGCATTAATTATGCAATATGGAGAAAAGTGCTTCGGAGCAGCTTGTTTTCCTTTATGAACACATTGATTCATCGTAAACATCCTTCACCAGATCCTGATTAGTCGACTGAAAGAAAATATATTGCTTTTATGGCACTGATAAATCAATATTTTAGTCAGCAAACATACAGTGCTTACAACTTCAAAAAAACATTTTGATCAGTTTACTTAGGAAGATATCCAGCAATCGTAACACTCATTGGTAGTTCCGGTATACTTAATGAGTTGTAAAAATGAAAATCGAATCATAAATTAAAGAATCAATGTTAATTGTTAGTTGTAATTAATTATTAATTATTCGTAGCCATTTGTAGTTGTTAGCTGTGGGTGGCATTTTTTATTATAATATATTGTATTTGAGTACAAGCCTTTTCTTGCATTTTTCTTAAAAAAGATTAAAAGGATATTTTGGTGTGTTTATCTGATCAAGTATGAATTAAAGGCAATGGTATCGCTGGCTCGTCAAACTGGATTGTGATGAAAGCAGTAGCCAGAGCTCAAATGTTTGCCAAGCATTAATTCTGGACAGCAAAAGGATTATTATAACAGGACAATTTTAACAGTTAGTAACCTCAGGTGTGGAGATGTAGTAGATAGCGCTGACAGTATGTACAGCTTTGTGTATAGCATTCATATTGCATCATTGCTCCTGCACAAACAAAGTACAGTGTCTTGTTACCAGACCATTAAAAAACGAAGCTAAAAGTAAGTGAAGAACACATTAATGTAGCCAGCATTGACAGCCCAAGGGTTGTGTTCATTAGTGTGCTTCTCTCAGTGGCAATTTTGGCAGTTGGGATGGCAAGGTTGATGATTGACTCTGCATCTGCAGCCCCCAGATGTGTCGCCACTGCCCTGTAAGATACAATAACAACAACAAATAGTCATACACACAACTCAAACAAATGTACCAACTTTCCTGAATGCTAAATCTCTTCACAGGTAGGTGAGTATTTTTACATTTGGTCCCCAGCGTGCTTGTTTGGTGACCCAGCAGATTTCTGTCTTGCACATCAAACAGCAGATCCAATCACAGCCATCTTTTTTCTGGACGATGATGTCACACCGTGGACATTTCATGGCCTCTCCATTCTGTAGCAGGCTCTTTATTGAAAAACAGGGAGATTGTGCAAAATTTAAAGTAGCCACTGGTAAAAAAAAAAGCTCAAATAATACAGTACAACGACTTAGACAATTAACACTGAATTACATTTGCATTCAAGATGATTGATGGGAAAGCATGGACAAAACAGAAGGACTGAGAGTCTAAAGTTAAGGACACAGAACCTGAGTTTTTGCTGTAACATAATAAAATGGATATTAAAATATATATTGTACAACTAACTGCCAAACTTATGAAACATGAATTGGACAAGAATTAAAGTTGACTCTGCACAATAAGTGCAGACAGTTTGCCTTCCCTATTCATATTCATCATATTTACAGGCTATTACACACAATTAAAAAAATCAAAATTCTAAAATATACAATTTTTATCTTCAACAGTGTTTAGGTTGACTCCTTCAGGATGTAATAAAGCACTTAGTTACATTTAAGACAGTTCAGAACCTTCTGTACTGGTTTATGGTTTACTAAGTAGTAGGGCTGGGCGATATAGAGAAAATCAGATATTGAAATATTCTTGTCCTAATACCTCGATGTCGATATTGTGGCAATATTATAGGGTTGACAATTGGTGCTTTAACAAATAAAAGAGCTAGAACGGTCTGGTAACAGAAAATGACGTCACGTTTACTGTAATGCCGCATTTAAAACCAGGAAAAGACAACACTTTAGCCATTTAAGATATTACAACTTCCTGATTCTAAGACAACATCTAGTCTAATATCACAATATCAATATAATATCAATATACTGCAGAGTGTCAAGTGCAGATTTGAGTTGCGCATGCGTCACTTTGCGACAAGTAGCATACAAGATGCTAACAAGAGACTTCTGTAATGTCAATACATTAAAAGTGGACTTACTAAACCAAGTTTTTTCACTGCTGGCTACAAGTTAGCCATCAAACATGTTTTGATCTAACATTAGCAATCAATCAATCATAGATAGCTAAAATGTTTTTGAAATGACTGCTAGCTTTGCTACAAGCTAGCAATCAAACACAACAAAGGCGGTCACTGGAATGATCGTTTTGAGCTAACGTTAGCAATCAAACAATCATAGATAGCTAAAACGTTCTTGAATTGATTCCTATCTTCTGTTATTGTTTGTAATGAGAAACGTTTATTGTTTCAATGATTTCACAAATTTCAGTATGACAGTTACGGTACACCATTTAAATCTGAGCATGCCCAACTAACACCTGCACTCGACCATTGTCGGTCTGAGTCGACTCTCATCGGGTGTGACACATTAGGCTGTAAACAGTTTAAATCGGAGCATGCATGACTCAAATCTGCACTCGACTCACATTGGGGAGTGACAATTTGTACTAGGGTTGCTACTGCTGCACGTGTTTCTCGATCAACCCGGCCCAGCATGCGCCAAAGAGCACACAAGTGTTCATTGCCAAAAGTCATCAACAGTGCAGCAGACTGCAGCTTTACGGTCGACCTACGTCTAGCATCTGCTTAGTTTGCTGAGCCGCCTGGTCGTTCTCTGCTCGGATGCGCAGGTCATCCTGGTAGTCCTTGCAATTCATGCCCTTATGGATGGCCTGCAAACACAAACAACTTCCTTTATGTTTGGTGCTTCTACTATTACTACACAATAAGACCTAGTAATACCAGTCAGTTAATATAGTGAATGTCAGAAAACTACCCTGCAGAGAATGCAGTTGGTTTCATTGCAGAGTTCACAGTGGAACTCATTGACTTCATCCTCGTAGATGCACCACCCTCGACAGTTGGGAGTCTTACAGTGGAAGCTGTGCTCTGAGCGGCTTTCTGCGATGTTTAGACGCAATTCCAGAAACCGCTGGTGCTCTTCTTCTGTGAGCAGCTGGATATCCAGGATCATACAAGAGAGAGAGAGAGAGAGAGAGACAGAGAGAGAGAGAGAGAGAGAGAGAGAGAGAGAGAGAGAGAGAGAGAAAACCTAGTGTAGTTATTGTTATGGAAAAGAAAGAAAGAACGTGTTATGTGCTACATATTAGAGGCCCTTGAGTTTTCTTTCCCCAAGAGAAGTTTTTACTATTTACTGTCCTAAATCATTAGGATTAATAATAAGCAGCACACATGTGTTTTCATGTTGCATGCTCCACTACCACAAGTGCTAACATTTCACAGGTTATATCACACTAGGTCTGCATTGTGAAAAGCTAATGTGCTCAGTCTATTTACATTGTCCACTGAAAGATCTAAAAATATAATCTGGTCACAGATTATAATTGTGTAGATTATCAATCTTTTTGCAGGTTATTATTAACTTTGAGATTTGGTTTTTCTCTTGTCTTATGTACACTCACTGCTTTGATCTCTCGGTCCAGTAGTTTGCTGTCACATTTCTCAGGACAGGACACCTCAGCATCTTGACTGTTCACTATTGTCCCTTTTAGACACTCCCTTAACAAGGACACACACACACACACACACACACACACACGCACACGCACACAGATAGTCTTTAAATACTAACATTTGAACATGATGCAGACCATGGCATGTGTACGTGGCCATTGCAGGCTTTTAGAAAGCAGAAAAAAAATACTTGTATCTCTTTCACGTAGAGCTGGGCAACATATCAATATTATATCGATATAGTGATATGAGACTGAATATCGTCTTAGATTCTCGATATCGTAATATGGCATAAGTGTTGTCGTTTCCTGGTTTTAAAGGATGCATCACAGTAAAGTTATGTCCTTTTCTGAACTTACTTGACTGTTGTAAATATTTGCCTTTACCCATTTAGTTATTATGTCCACATTACTGTTGATTATTTATCAATTTTTTTTGAAAGCACAAGTTGTGGTATCAATAATGGGGCATCGTGATATTTGATTTTCTCCATATCGCCCAGCCCTACTTTCACAACATAAGACTAAGTTACAAAAGAATTAATTGTGTCAGACCTGCAGAAGGTGTGTAGACACTCTCTGAGCACGATGCCCTCTTCTGGCTCCAAGGAAGAGAAGCAGATGGGACAGTCTGTGTTTGTGGTGTTGGAGATAAGGTTCTGGTCTTCTGTTGCCAATAGGTGTAGGAAGTTCCTCTCTCGTTCCTCCTTCTGAGCCTTCATAACCCGCAAAGTGAGGGAGGCAATCATAATACAGAGATTCACTTCAAACTGCCATAAGTCCTGGATGGGATGTGAAACCTCTGAAGACTGTTGAAAACAAAGAGCTCTTGGCAGCAGCTTCAATAGATTCCATGAGCATCACCACCAACGTCTTTTTTGGACTCTACTAAGTGTTGTCCCAAAATCAGTCCATCATCAGATCTGTGGCTAACAAAGACCAAGTTTTGTTTGACACTGTCAGGGAGCTGTTATATGTTAGTCGGGTGTTGTACTGAACTGCAGTATATTGAGAGGGGTTTCTAATATGCTGCCCCTGTGAATAGAGAGGACAACTATGTCCTCAATAATAAACATTTCAAGTTTTAGAAATACAAAGAGGACTCTAGCTGTGATTCAAAGATGTGAATTTGAATATTCCAGGAATCGCAGTTGACTGATTTTCAATGAACAGCATTGTGTTACCTGTTCGTACTGCAACATGGCCAGCTGTTCCTGCTGAATACGAAGAACCTCCTCCTGGTCTGGCTCGTAGATGTCAGGCACCTGGTAATCCTCTGGCCGGTCCCCTCCGCACATCTCACAGCCAGGACGCGTTGGTTTGTTCAAGAACGTACACATAGCACAGGCCCAGCCCAACTACACCCAGACACAGATATGGAGTTTTCCTTTACAGTTATATAGACACACACAGGCTCAGTCACACTGCAGGTAATGTCTAATGCAGAGGTTGTATTCTGACCTGAGGTTCAGAAGGCACGGCCGGTTTAGGAGGAGGAGGAGGAGGAATGTGTTGAGTCTCTGGAGGAGGCGCTGTCTTCTCACCACCACCTCCACCCAGCCCTCTGGGGAAAAGTTGCATTGACTCCATGATGCCTGAGAATGAATTATCATTCCATAAAAACTTAAATTTAACCGGTAACAGGAGTTGTTAAGTCCACCTGTAATTAAGGCGTGTTTTGAAACTTAATATATTTTCAGTACTGACCAAAATGTGTCTTTATCAAATAACAACACATATGCATTGTATGATTGGACAGTTTCTTTGGTTTGTTTACTCATTATTTGATCCGACTTTGCTTAATTTTAACTTAGTATTGCCTAAGTAGTTTGTTATTCATCCCAAAAACTCAAAAAAAGTATTAAATTGGAACTGTTACTTTTTTAAAGCCTCTGATTTCAGTTATTCTGGCTGATTAGACCTCTGCTCAGGTTGAAGGTGGGCCGGAGCTTTGATGGGAATTTATTACGTCACAAATTTCATCTACCAATAAGAATGATTGAGGTGTAATTTGTCCTAACCTATCAAGTGTAGGGCTGGGCGATATGGAGAAAATCAAATATCACGATGTTTCTGACCAAATACCCCAATATTGATACCACAACGACTATTGGTGTTTTCACAAAATATTTTACACAATGAATTTTGATATATCATCATCAGTAATGTAGATAAAATGACTAAGTGGGTAAAGGTAAATAACAGAACAACTAGAATAGTCTGGTAAATTCAGAAAATGACATTGTTTACATTTACTACAATGTAAACGATGCCCCCCCACCCTATCAGACACATGCTAATCCTAGTGGATGGGAAATTGACAACTGCGTCGGTCTTAAACTAGCAAAGACACTTGCGTGGGGCTTTGTGCTGTCCCTTAAGTGGAAGCTACACCCCCCCCTTTACGTGAAACCTGTTTGTAGTGATACAGTCAGTCTGTCTCTCTCTCTCTCTCTCTCTCTCTCTGTCAGTATAGCAGCTAGCTCTACCAGGACTTGTAACATATCAGCATGCGGTAAGGTCATGCTCTGTGCCTCGGCTTGGACACAGCAGTCTCCAGTGAGAGAGGAAAGGTGCTAACGTGAAACGCTAGCATGCATCAATAATTAAGTCTGATGACTATGTTATGTCGGATTTATGAATGTACGTTAGCTACAGAAGGCTAATTCACAAGGGTGCTATTTTATGTGTGTGCTAATATTGCACATCTTTTCATGTGCGCTGCAAGAGTTATGTTTCTGTTTCTTGAATGCGTTATTCAGTGTAAATGTAACCAAGAATGTAGTTTAATCTCACTAATGATGGTATATTAGGTTATTACTGTGGCACTGTTTAAACGCTCTGTTTAAGTGGACATCGCCCAACCCTATGGCAATCAGTAAAAATCATTTGACAGTATGTTGAACAACAAGCAAAGCTAGCTATCCAGCCATGTCTTTGTCCCCAAAACGATATAAGGACTTTTACAAATTTAAAAATGTATCCACAATGTGTGACGTTACTGCCGGGTGCAGCCTGAAATAGCGACCTGAACAGTGAACGGGATGTGAGATGACATTATTCACTGTGACACAAATTTAGTCCAGATTGGCAGTATAACCAACTTCTTGCAGCTTGTGTGTTAGCGCCACCCTGTGGTGTTCAGAGGACGAGTTGGGAACAACAGATCCACACTTCCTTTTTGTTTGAATGTAGTGCCTTCATTTAGAACAGTAAACAGTCCGTTTCACCAAAACTCCTTTAGTAGACAATATTTTGTGTCAAAGGATTGATTAGCTGTGTAATAAGCAGGATAATGTAGAGCGACAGGGTCGTTGTAGTGAACCTGGGTCGAAGTCATGCATCACCCTGTCTGGGTTTCATTCGCAATATTGACATAACGAGGACTACATATTGACAGATGATATGTTTTACTGACTGACTGACTGACTGTGTGTGTGTGTGTGTGTGTGTGTGTGTGTGTGTGTGTGTGTGTGTGTGTGTGTGTGTGTGTGTGTGTGTGTGTGTGTGTGTGTGTGTGTGTGTGTGTGTGTGTGTGTGTGTGTGTGTGTGTGTGTGAGTTACTGACCCTCTATGCGTTGTTGCTCCTGTTCCTGCTTATATTGCTGCCGTGTGAGATGAGCAGCTTCGGCAGAGAGGATGAACAGGAAAGCCTGGTCTCCGTCCTGACGGACACCGTGGCTGTATAACGACTCCCCATCGTTGGCCAACCGCTTCCCGATCACCCAACGCTGCAGCGAGGGGAGGAACCCAAAGTCATGGCTGATCTGTGAACGTCAAAATGAGGGATGGACAAATTATTCAAAGATTCACATATTCACATTGACATTTTGATTCAACATGTTTTACAGAAAGTGTGTATGTATTTGTGTTCATGCACATTCACCTAAAAAAAGAAAAACTGTATATGACCAAATTATAGTCAGTTAAATGTCATGCTTTAAAGACCTAAATTAAAACAATAAAGCTTAAACAGAGGCCCATTGTCCTATTGCTACATACTACTGTACAGTTAATATGTGATGACAATTTGAAGGAAACAGCAAAGAAACAGCTAAAAGGTCAGATTTATTATCACTGATAAGGTTTTACAGGTATGTTAAGATTTTATAGATGTTAAAGTCATTTTGAAAAATAAGGGTTGTCGATCATCTGCTGTAAGTACCTTGTCTTTAAGTTGTGCAATTGTCATGTCACAAGAAACCACAACAGTCACTGGGATGTAGGCATCTGACTGAGCATCCTCCACTCCAACCCACAACCTATTGAATAGAAAACAATGACACATTAAATATGCAACCTCCACTCCTTTCAAAATCCTTCCTCAGAGGCAACCAAGATCCTGTTTTGGTTGTTGTTTTGGAACCATTTTGCCAAAATAAGATGTGTCCCACCTTATGGAGTCCTGAGGGTAGGCCTGACTGTTGACCGTGACGGACACTGGAACGGACAACTGTGCCAGTCTCTGGCACAGTTTGACTGCTTCCTGTTCGTCCCCGCTGCTGAGGGCTTCGCTCAGTGAGAGGGCCAGCTCCTCCGCTGCACAGGAAACAAAGGAAGATTCCTCACTTGGCTTATTATAACCAACACACTTCATTTCTCCTCAGTGATGACTGTTACCACTGGATGGCACTGTTTTGTGTATTTGTGCTTTGACTTTAGTTCCCCCCCCCCTCTTGTCTCACACATAGCATACACATCAAACACCAAGAGTGTTAAGGTTGAACAATATTAAATATGAAGCCTAGTTAACGCACTACGACTGTTCTTTAATTCAATGGGACTTTTATGGGCCTAGAGAATGTAAGGTTATGACTAATCAAAGCAATGAGCCACTTTACCTATCCTCTGAAACACTGATAGAATCCAATGCTAAACAATAACATAGGCCTATATATCATTTTTCATAGGGACATTAATTACATGTCATATGTTAGAAGTAGGATTTGTGACATGACGTTAGATCGCTCGTAACAAAATCGAAACCAAGTTGAGCTGCTCACCTTCTTTCAACTCGACACTCGATGTAACTTCAGAAGCCATAATTACACCTGAAACGACAAGTAGGCTTAAGAATGTATCGCGCGATCATAGCAATTATGACAAAACAGACTAATATTAGTCCATAAGATAAGTTCATATCCAACCTTCTCGGGTGGTGTTGCTGCAGTCCTGTCCGCATACAACACACACTTCCTCTACTCGACCTGACAATAAGACGTGTCGTCTATATGTTTGATTGACAGATCACACCCATACGCTGTTTCCCCAGTCAGTGATCCCGGCCAGGTAGACACCGGACGACTTGTTTTCTTTCTCCGCCGCGTTGTTTGGCTTTCACTTCTCAGCAGTTAGAACGGAAAGTGAAACAGACTCAAGTCCAGGAAGAGGAAATCATTTTTTTTCTCGTTTTTTTTTTCCAAACATCTTTATTTAGAACACAATTAAAGCATATTCCAGCTCCTGAATAGAACATTTTCATTCTCCACTATGGGAAATCAAAAAAAGGGAATGATGGCCACAGTAAATAAAAAACAAGGCTGAAGTATCGAAATGAACACTATCAAAGCAACAACAACACAAATGCACAGTAGGCCTATAATAATATAAAAGTTAAATTCAGACAGAAGTGTACATATAGTTTCCTGGCCTGGGCGCTATTTGTTGAGCATGTTTGTTTTATAGTGTATTCCACAAGGGAACTTTTGCAATCCGATGTCATATTTCATTATTATTACAACATTATTTACCAAGAATTCAATTATTTTGCCCTATTAGAATATTCCTGACTGGATAACTCTGAAAGGAAGAAGAAATCTAAAACCTTGGAATAGCTGTGCTCCCCTCGACTAGGCTACGACTCCTACAACGTTTTTATGTTTTGGATTTTAAATAGTCTGAAAACCAATGAAATATGTCCTTTAAGCAGGTAGCTCACTCTTTCGTCTTATTTTCCCCCCTTTTAATTACTGCAGACAATGGGCTACATCCAACACCAATTAGGCCTACAGTTCAAAGGTACGACTACAAATTCCTAATTACAATTCATAAAGCGGAACAAACCTGCATGCAATAGGCTACAATAGACAATGTATTGGAATATAATTGATTATATTTATAATACTAATACACGAATGTCAAAACAATGCCTACCAAAATCCAGTAGATGGCAGTGTCTGATAAATGTGGTCTAGTTGAATTTTAACTTGTAAAGTGTCTTGAGATAACTCTTGTTATGAATTGATACCATAAATAAAATTGAATTGAATTGAATTGAAATTGAATTGAATTAAAGCTCAAAAGTTGTTTTATGACCCGAACGCATCAAAATCTTCACGTTAAACTTTACATTCAATGCATAGCCTATTTCAACCTGACTGTATATAATACGACATGAGAGAAACAAATTGCATCTTTAGGGTTGATACTAACACGACAAAAAACACATCATATGATCTCTCCCTGCATCCCAATATTGACATAAAGGGTTATAGTGCTGTTTGACCATTTGCATATAGGATTAGCCTACTTGTGTTCCATGCATTGACGGTAATAACAGATAAACTAAACGGTATCGGAGGCTATGAGGAGCATGTGGTCCTGATGAAGTACTGTGATCCAGATGCACGGCGCAGGTAAACGAGCCAATCACAGCGGCTCCAGCAGGAGGGGGCTGGCAGCTCTGCTCAGCAGCGCACCACAAAGTTGCAGAGCATCTCCCAGTCCCCGCCTGCTCCGCCTTCACTTGTCTCTGTCACACCTGCAGGGTGCCTCTCCTCCAGACCGCTGCCGTTACTTTACCTCCAGCTTCCCCCTTCAACGAGCGATCCGCCCGATCACGGTGTTTCTCGAAAGATGCTGGCTTGTACGGAGATGATCACCATGTGCCTGCAGTCGGCCAAGCAGAAGCACCTCCGGGCTCAGCAGCAGCAGCAGCAGCAGCCGCTGCACAGCGCCGGACAAGGACTTACTATCTTCCATGATGTGAGTACATCGACTCTCTTACTCTATAGGCCTACATCACCGTGAAAAGTGCTGTTTTTATTCTATGAAATTATTACAGCTATTATTAATCTTGCAACCAATCTCACTGTCTTGTTAAAATGAACTGTAAGTCTTTAACTGCATAAAATCATAAAGGATGGAGAAATAGACGGATATATGACGGATCAATAGCACTAGTGTTCTAATTTTGACTTTGTTTTTAAGGTTTTTCTCTTGTATGCACATCACACATCCAAAGGTGTCAGGCGGTGTGTGTGTGTGTGTGTGTGTGTATGTGTGTGTGTGTGGTGTGTGTGTGTGTGTGTTGTGTGTGCGTGCGTTCGTGCGTGTGTGTGTGTATGTGTGTGTTTGTGCGTGTCTGGTGTGTGTGTGTGTATGTGGTGTGTGTGTTTGCGTGCGTGCGTCCTGCGTGTTGTGTGTGTGCTTGCGTGCGTGCCTGGTGTTTGTTGTTTGTGTGTGTGTGTGTGTGTTGTGTGTGTGTGTGTGTGTGCGTGTGTGTGTGCCAGAGGACAGTAGGAAGAGCTGCAGCTGCTGCCTCTGCATGATAAATTAAGCTCTCGCAGTCGGACAGGTTTAGGAACTGCTGGGGGTTTTCCTCTTTTTGTTGCACACACACGTACTGGACAAACACCTCTGGGTTTTCAAAGCTTTATGCAGCAACTAGAGATGTTCCGATACAGATACCAGTATCAGTATCGCCTCCGAGACTGCCTAAAACGCTAGTACCGCTATCGGGAAGTACTGGAGTTTATGCACCGATCCGATACCACATAATAAAACCCTAAAAAAAATCTACGTTAAAGTAGTTTATTTTATGTTCTTTCTCTGTTATAACTGACTGTCAACTGCATAATAAATGAAAAAAAAAGTTCAGTGGCATTCATTGTTTGAGAGTTTAATCTGAGCCAGACTGACAACAAAAATAGAAATCATATCCCATCCATACAGGGTTAGTAGTATACAGCTGTTAAAACAAAAATGAAATATATGACACACTGGTATCGGATAAGTACTCGGTATCGGCCGAGACATAAGTTCAGATATCAGAATCAGTATCAGGAAAGAAAAAATGGTATCGGACCATCTCTAGCAGCAACACACACACACACACACACACCCACACACACACACACACACACACACACACACACACACACACACACACACACACACACACATATATACACATTCACAAACATGCACACATATTACCCCAATTGGAGTTTAAACAAATAACACCCATTACCCGCTTAGCCTGCTGCACTGCAGCGGAAACTATCCATCAACACAGTTATTGTTCATCCATTACAAACTGACATGATGTTCTGGGTTAGTAGGCCACTGATGTGTCCAAATCTACGCTTTCCCTTACTGAAATCTTTCTCCGTCACGAATACAGTACCCAGGCAGCCTTGTCTAAAAACGGACGCATTACTCACATGGCAGAATTGTCACTGCATCCGTGCAAACTGTCCCTGAACGAGGTGCAGCACCAAAGTGCCTCCACATTAAGCCTATTTTCACACTGTAGGCAAAAGTGGCTTTTTGCTCATCTGTGACTCAGATCAGTTTTTTTTTTCCATAACAGTGTGAACAACACAAACCTCATGGAATCTGATCTTTTTTGTTGTATTGTTCTTATTGACGACTGTAACCAGTTCACATTGGAATCTGACATGGGCCACATGTATAAAATGTGCACGGTGAAAGCAAGTCTTCATCCTTGAGTTTTCTCTGTTGATGAAGCACAAACACACTCTGCTTCATGGTTCCAGACTCAAAAACATAACTGTGTTTGAATTGTCTAAAACAGTTGGTGTCAGAGATTATGGTGTCTAGAAATACTAAGTAATCTGCAAGACAAGAACATGCTGTCTTAGTTTTGAGTTTTTTGATTTGTTTTCACATTCTTATTTGGTGAAGGAGAAACAACGTGCAGATTTTGGACATCTTATTTCTGCCTGTAGGTTCCCCAATTGTTTCAACAGTCAGCGTTTGAATTTATGGTAGCATATGAATATGGTAGCATGTATAAAAGGTATTTCCACCAGCCCTCACAGTGTGAAATAGGCTCAATAAAGTCAGCTGATCAGCTAATAAGTCTAAAAACAAAAAATAAATACCGTGTGTGCCTGGAGCAAAGGTTGAGTGAAGATCAATGGCGATAGATTTTCAGAGATAATGCCGGGTGAATGTTATTATTGCAATTGTACACATTGATTTTCAATAGTTTACTGGAGATCAAACAAAAACAATAACACCAGATTACTAAATAGATGGGGTAAAAAAGTAACTGAATTCTTTGTAGTATTAGACCAATTTACTTGAAAAAAAAAGGTACAAACAGAGAGATCGATACATCACTAGTGGGTTGATATTGAGTCCTTTTCACATGACAGTCAGTAAATGTTAAAGAAGCCGAGTTTCACAGTATTTGACTCACATTCCTAGAAGGACGGACAAAGCCATGCTTCAAAAGAATTTTTTGTTCAAAGGCCGTGGACATTTAATGACGCTGGTGATGGCAGGAAGTGATTTTGTCATCCACATTGCTGATGCTTTTCTAATGTCTTTGTTCTGTGTATCCCATAGTTTTGCATTTTGGAGACTTTCTTCATCACTAGCCCTCTCTCTGATTTTCTCTCTCTCTCTCTTGCTCTTGCATTACTATCCTCCCTCTCCTGATGTTCATCTTTTCTACATCTGCTCTTGCTTTGCTGTTTTCGAGCTGCACAACACAAATCATGGCACGTGGGGATTCGAGGAAACAGAAATAAATATATGTTTTAGTGAATCACTAAGAATCCCCAAAGGAAAATGGCATGTAGAACATACTCAATAAAATATGATCATGTGCTCTGGTTTCCTCTATCTCAAACATATCTAAGCCCTGCACCAAACAGTGTGTCAGCAGAGCCTGAGAGAACCCACTGTCTCACAACACCTGCCACATGACATCAGAACAGCAGCGCTCTAGGAAGAAGGTCTGACCTTTTCTGGACTTGCTGTAAATGATGCATTATCTTCTCCTGACACCGGAGGGCCTAAAAAAAACAAAGCCAAACAACAAACAACTTTCACCCCACTGTCTGTAACTATTGTCCATTGAATCAAGCAGGAAGAGGGAGTGGCTTGTATGTTACAGTGCAGAGGGATGGAAATAAAAAGACTGCTGACTGAGATGGGAAAAGGGAGATTTACTGTATTGTACAGAAGACTAAAGCAAGTCTCATACAAGCAGGTAGAATATGAATTTTCTGTTCTTGTGAGCGGGTTGATGGCTCAGAATGTCCTGTCATCATGCTATTAAAAGCAGCATTTCACTTTATCAAATAACACGGGCAGTAATTTGCAGCTTTCCAGTCACCTTTAAGTCTAGACAGATGAATTAAAAGCGAGCAATGAGTGTGTTGTGAAGTGGTTTGCATCGACTTGGCTCTTGTTATTAGCCAGATCTGAAGCTGCGGAGAGACAGACATTGACAGACAGGAGGACAGAAGTGCAGACCTTCAGCTTGTTGACCTCTGGAAAATGAAAGTGAGGGACAGGTTCTGCTGTTATTAATAACCTGTAGGTCAAAGCTGACTAGCATGTCAGTCCTGACAATGGCAACAACAAACTGAGGGAGGGGAATAGAATCAATAGAATAGAACACATTTTGTTTCATTTTCCTTGCGTGGCTTCGTCGCGAAATATGAATGAAGTTAGATGTACTGATGTGTGAGTAATATTTTGGGCCTCTGGTTCATAACTGTGCTGCTTATAGAAATGGATTCTTAAACAAATGATAGTGCCAATGTTGTATTTGAATTGCAGAAATTTGCATCTGTCATAGTCTTAAACTGCTGATTTAAGAAATATGCTGTTTGCTGAAGGAATTAAAAGGATACTGTATAAATTGTAACAAATAGGTTGAAACTCAATTCAGATTCAGTATCAGATTCTGTTTTTTCTCCATACTAACTTAGTTTTTTTGTTCTTAGTTCTTAGTTTGTTTTTTTTGCCCCCAACAAGAGTGCATGTGGCGGCGCTTTCACTAGCTGTGGCTCGGAGGCTCTCTAAACTCTCTAAACTGCATTTCGTTGCATTGTACCTGTACATGTGTGATGACAATAAAGTTGAATCTAATCTAATCTAATCTAATCTCCTTCCAGGCAGCGTGACAGGGATTATGTTTAGGGTTAAGATCCGGGTTTGCTGCCTTGAAGGCCACGTTAGAGGCAAAAAACACCATTGAAAGACATCTTCGCGCACAGTAGAGACTTTCATTCTCTTATTTTCGGCCGTTGATAACATTTTAGTCACTAGCTACTTTGGGTGAAAGGACCATTCACAGCAATTAATGGAGCATGTTTTAGTTCAACAATCCAACCCACATATTGGACAGGAAAAGAAAGCTCATCGTTAGAACTGTCACCCAAACTGTCAACCTCTATTTGATTTTCAAGAGCTACTTCAAACTACTCCAGCTTTGATAAGTGGTTTGGTGATTATGGTTACACTGGGGACTTATGAAAAAACCTGTCTGATTATTATGTGAGGTTGCCCAGTGCCCCCTGTGGTCCTTGATCCTGCCTTGTTGTCATATCTCAGAATTGAAGCCGGTGAGTGACAATGACACAGTGGAGAAATAGATTCTATTCTTCGATCTTTGATTTGCATGTACAGCATGTCTTTTAAAATCATGCTATGCATGGATGTTCTGCCTGGAAATGGAAACTGGAATTTTCCTTTGAAGAGGCAGCCCGTTTTCAAGGCTGCCCTTAGTTGACTACCACCCCTCATTTGGGCAGCCATAAGTCATTTTGAATGTCCTTGTGTCATGTTCATGTGAGCGAACGAATTGCTTTCCCAGTGTTAGTCACACATCCTTATTGAAGTTGTTCTAATGTTGATTTCAGCTGATCTGTGTCAAACACGTTTAGTATCACCAGCCCAGGCGCAAGGCTGTGTTGTAGAGTGGCAGCCATGAGTAGTTTTTAATGTTTAAGACTCCGTTAACAATAGTAAATCTCCATGACAATTACTACAACAACCCCTGCCAAATCCAAAACAGTCACACAGTCAACATCAATAATCACAAAAAACATTGTTTTGGCTATGCACATAGTCAGCTATCTGCATTCATCCTTGTCATATTCCTCATTATTTAGGGGTCGAGTTTTCCAGTATTTACACTATGCTTAACTGCGTGCACACAACCTCACCTTACAGTATTTGAACACTATTACATGTGCCATATAAAAAGAGCTTTGGGAAGTTCATCACAGGTGTTTTGCTTTTATTGCAACAACAGCAGCAATAGCTCAAGTAGGCCTTTTACACTGCAGGTTTTTAGACCAGTCATTAAAGGGAACGCACAGGTGTAATTAATAACACTAACAATGGCTCTTTTTAATTTAAGTGTACCAGTGAATGAGCCGGCATATATGATGGCATGGTACTTAACTGTAATTCAGGTATCTTTAATAATTGCACTTGTGCTTTTCCTTCTATAACGTGTTGTCTGCAGTGAAAATGGTCTACTGAATCACACATGTGTGAAGCCTGGAGTGGAACTGCAGTCAGGTGCAACGGAAGTAAAAAGCAGCAGCAGCAGTGACTGATTCTTGGAGTCTATCTATTAAATAGACAACTCTGTTCAGGGATATCAGCTGGTCTCATGTTCTTGCCTGATTCTACTCTATGGCTTTCTTGATCTTTTAAAATCTTTTAAATTAAGGCTTAAAACTCCCACTTTTTTTGTCTGTCACCACTTGCAATAGGAAGTCAGCCTTGTGTGACAAGGATCATCCAATTTACATGAAATGTACATGGTGTGGTACACATGATATACAGCAACATGACGTAAACAGTACATAGCGTGTGTTGACTTGCACCACATAGGAAGTGGTACAAAATTTGATATATGTAATTTCCAACGCAATGTGTTCCATGAAGGCAATTAGGTCGAACTCGTGCATGCGGTGACTGGCAGTCAATGAAATTCAAGGCCATGTCAGCCGGCATCCCGCAGGCAACCTTGACGTGCTGGAATATGTGAGGGCCCGCTCAATACTGCTTGCAGCTTTAATAATTGTTGAATTTTCTGTTTTATTTGCTTTGTATGTTTAGGTTCATGTAAAGCACTTGAAATTGCCTTTGTGTCTGAATTTTGATACATAAATAAGTTGCTTTTCCTTAATGATAAAAGGCAAAATTGATGACAAATGACTTATTGATGACTCAACTGTTAATAAAACATTAGCAGAGAAGCCACGCCATTGCTCCTCTGTTCATTGTTTATTTGGATCCCCATCCACATCCAACAACTACATCTATCTCTCTTCAATATTAAAATAATACAGTATACACATGTTTACACCTACATAAATTATACAGTCAATCACGTAACACCCAAAACATACAATTAAATAAAACATAACACATGACATTACAACAAATAGAACAAATAAGCATCACACATTAAATAATAACACATCTCAGTACATTTAGCGTTTCCCCTTAGCAGTTTATCAGACTGACGAGCCTGCAAGATAATGGGTCACACTGCACGCACCTGCGCCATCTGCTTCACACCGTGCGCTTAGATCATTAAAACCGGCCCAATGACTATAAAGCCTCTTTCCAATCAATGGCCTTATGCTTCTCCTGAAATTACTATTTATTACAGAAGTGATAATTGTTGAAGCTATTTTACAACTGACACGTACTCTAAATTGGCATTCGACCTAACATCACTCATGCGTACGGTGTATAATAAAGAGCCTTTGAGAAGGACGTAGTTAGCATGTTTCTGTTCGGTGCAGCAGCACAAATGAACCTTCAGTAGTATGTCAAACATCCTGTTGTGTTTCTGACAAATTGCTATCATTCTTTCTAACCTGTACTTGTGTACCACAATAACCCATTTGTTGATGCTTGGCTAGAGGTAATAACCATCTGCTCCCCCATTTTTGTTTTCCAGATTTTCCGCCGTGCAGACAAAAACGGTGAGTAATTTGTCACAATGCATGCTTATTGTTTCCAATAATTCTTCCACGTGTTATTATGCCTCATACAATCTGGGAGGATTTGCATGTATGACTCTTTAAATGAAGCTGCTTTGCTCCTCATGCACCAACAAGTTTCCGTGCCCAATTAAAATGATGCTAAGACACTGTATTATAGCCACGACTGGAACAACATGTCACGCAAAATTAAGCACCTCTCTGTCAGTGTCACCACAGATTAATGGCTGTTATAAATAAATGGGAGTCATGGTTGGGACAAGTTATTTTTTTAGCAGTGAACTGGTGATAACATGGCTTAACTGGCAAATGCAAACAAGGTTACTCCTCATCCTCAGAAATGTGTGTACACACACATACACCCATGCCGGCAGGTAGGCTATGTATTTCAGTATTTTCACACAAATTCCTTAAATTCATGTATGATCGTTGCTAAGAGTAAGGTAAGTGTGAGGAATGTATATGGTTTGTGCAATGTTTGGTTGTCAATCCAAAACAGCGATCATTTTTGCTGTGTTGAAACTAAGTTTTCTATGTTTTCAGCTACATTTTCATTATGAAATCCTACCTAGGTAAAATACTTAATTAGAGAAACACCTCTAGCACAATAGGCTTCAGTACTATATAATACACAATATATAAAATATATACAATGTATAATAATGGTCCTCCTTACCTCTGGTACGTCCTGCCCAAAAATATGTTGATTACTGCCTAACAAAAGATGAAATAAGATGTCAAATCAACAAAGAGGGAAGATCAACAGGACACTGTAGCATTCACAGGGGCTGTAATCAGCATGCTTTTAAACAGCAATTACTTCTCTACAGCTCTTAACCGTCGCTATGATCAGTCTTGCGTGCGATAGATTGTTCTGTGGTTTATGGCCAAATGTATTCTCTGTTGGATTTTTTTTCAAAATGAGCTCAAAGACTGTCATCACTGAACTTTCTGTGGAGAAAGGATGATGGGGAGAGGAAAAGAGAAGTGTTACAGTAAAAGGAAAACACAAAGGAAGTACACTGCGCACATTTATTGCTCTTTATCTTTCAGTAATAAACACCACTGGGATTAGACTAAGTAGGCAATATCAACAAAATAAAGTCCATAGCAGTTGAATGCTTTAAATAATAAACCAGTATTTTA
The DNA here is from genome assembly GCF_008692095.1 of Etheostoma spectabile. Classification (NCBI taxonomy): domain Eukaryota; kingdom Metazoa; phylum Chordata; class Actinopteri; order Perciformes; family Percidae; genus Etheostoma; species Etheostoma spectabile. The sequence continues at coordinate 8,995,648 of NC_045736.1, read as the reverse complement.
TTTTTAACCCGTTCTCACTCCCAACTTGTAAAATACGAACGTCTGGTCAGTGGCTCTCAGCGTAACCAATGCAAAAATCACCTTTTAGCATCTGTACAAGACCCACTTGGCAGCACTCGACCGCAGCGCTGTAAGATGACGTACGAAAGGCCTAAATTCTGCCTAAAGAAGTTGGTTGGGGTGGTGGATGGGTCAAGCAACACAGGACTTTCACCCAAGAGACCAGTGTTTGTGTCCTGTTATTGTCCCCTGTGTCACGGAAACATTCATTTTGTAACCCCACTCACACACAATCTTTGTCAGTTCAATGTACGTCCTGACCCACAGCGTCAAAAAGTGGCGCCAATAATCCAGACCAAGCGCTTGTAAATATGCCGCTAAAGGAGACGCTTTGCATCAATAACAATTGCCAAAGCCACCTGACAAAGAGTCGCTTTTGGGATGAATAATGTGTTAATTTTAAAGATGTATGTCCGACTGAGCATACTGCACAATGGTAGAAATGTCTAATCCTATCTTGACTAAAACTTTAAAAACCCTAACCTTAACAATAAGGAAATAAGAAAGGTTCTAATGTGAGTAGTATGACAAAACAATCCCAACTCTAGGTCCGTGTACTATATTTTTCAACTAAACCATGTTTTTTCAACACATTGACTTTGTTCATGGATATTTCGACATGCTAGCTCATCGTCTGTTTCAAGGGTAGCACTTTAAGGACCCCTCAGCTCCATGGAGCGTTTTAGCGTCTTTCAGCTGTTTTGCTACCTGCCCAGCTCCAAACCACATGTACTAGTATCCAACTTCCTTCTTGACCATGGAAATTGTAGTCTGACAAAACAGAAGGTTATCTTATCCACTTTTTCCAAAGCTTCCAACCATGTCACACTGTGAGGATCTAAGAATATAGGGTGAAATCTGTTTCCTGACCATTGCTTGTCTCATGTTTTTCTGTAAACCTTTGTACCTTAATCTGGCCAATAACAAAAAGTGCTGAACTTTAGCAGTTTTTCTGCTTTGTCTACAGAATACTGTACCCCTGGTGCATTCTCCAAACATGAGAGAGTTGTGATTTTGAAGCCTCATAAATAAATTTGACTTGACTTGACCACTGAGCTTGCATGTCAATAAACCCATCTCAGTAACAACTGAGCAAACCCATTCCACTGAAGAAGATGGATACAGTACAGTTGTGTAAAAAGCTAGTAAGTGAATTTTGAGTTAGTATCATTTTTTTTCTAAGACAAAAGCAGACTGTAAAGAAGTCAAACTCAGTTTTGGTTCATGACTTTTTGAAGCATATGCTTTAAAGGTTTTAGACTATTACCCATGCGTGCAATCTTGAGAATAATTAGCCAGTTTATGTAACCCCAACTGTCATAACCTAATTGGGAAAATGGTCACAGATCAGCAGTCTTGAATGAAATGAAAACATACATCAAATTAGAACTGGGAAATGTTAGTCTTCCTTACCCAGATATTCATATTTGCCATAAATATAGAAAACACCTTCAAGTGTGTTAGGATCCCATTGTCTTTTTGTTCTCAGCTTTTAATGAACCCCACTCCCCTCACTCACCAGACATCTTCTCCAACGTGGAGGAAAAGACCAGTGAGCTTCCGACCATTAGTGAGGTGGAGAATCGAAAAGCAGCATAGAGACTTAAATTAGGATATGGAAGCTGGAAGGAAGCCTATATCACAGCTTTCCCCACAGTTGGCCTGATGGAACAAATCCAAAGTAGAGCATTAATACTAAGGATACCAGAATCTGAATGGTTTGGGTACGCAGTAGTGTATAGTTTGAGTTTGCCATGAAGAAACAAGAACCAACTCTCTCCAGCAATGCTAGTTGCTTTGGAAGTTGTGATGCATTCATGGGAATTTATAAACCACTTAGGAGAGGCTGCAGTGGGACTAACCTTTGGAGAGATAAGAGCGTGGCCTACTTTGTGCCCTACTTTGCAGGACTTCCTCTCTTGCTCATTTGGTTCTTGTTTACTCTGGTCTTGTGAGCACTTTGGTTAGAGTATTCAGACTCTTTTTTTAAGAAGAAAACACACTAGCTGCCTGCGTCCTGTTGTGTTGCAGAATCAGCACATTTCACCAGCCTTACTTTTTCTATGAAAACATTTTTCTGACCTTGAAATTGTTAAGTGCCATTAAAGCAATGTTTGAATATGGCTTTTGACTCAATCTACAGTATGATGTATAGCTACTTTTATTTTGCTGTTATAATAGAATTTCCTGTGCGGCAAATGTGCTGTATGAGTGCTTTAACTGCTTAGATTTTGGTTCCATTCAAAGAAGAATATCACCAGGGGCGGTGAAAAGCACGATAGTTGCTATAGAAAAAAAATCATGTGTAGAGACTACATCCTATTTTCTATCTGATTGTTCTTAAACTGTCTTCATCATTGTAAAACCAGAATATAACAAATGTTGAGGATGACTAATTTTCACTTCTGCCACCAAAAGAAAACTTATGTTACTAGTTTTATGTTGCATCAGGGTAGGAATTTGGTAACACTTTGGTTACACTAAAGTGGAGTTCACACTGAATATTTTGCTAACAAATCTGAAGTTGCAGGCGGCTGTGATTATCCTAGAGGTCACCACATGTCATTTCACACAGTGACAAAAAATGGTCTCACTTACAACTGAGTAAGTATTCACACATGAATACAATTAAGCTTATTGAATCAACCTTTCCAGTCAGACCCAATTCCTGCAATTCCATGATTTACTAGTGACCTCAGTATGCAGAAAAATTCAAATACACCATTTTAGAATAGGCTGAAATAACACATTTATACTACATGAAAAAAAACCTGGCTATTGCCCCTAACTGCATGGGATTAGCATAAAGTGGGCACGTCTGCAAAGCGGAGACTCATGGTACCCATAGAAAACATTTTCCCTTGCCAAAATGTAGCCTAAGTTTGGAGAGTAATTTAGCCTCCAACCTAGCAAGACATGGTTGGTAACACTATATCACTTCGGTTGTCTGGTTTCATATGATATATTATATTTTGAAAAACAGCATCAGATAACATAAACAAATTAAAATTATAATAAAATTAAACTCTGATTTCAAGTGAAAAAGACATGCACAGGTATTGTGTTTGTTCAAAGAGCTCCTGTTTCTTTTAAAACAGGGTGAACAACATTTGCTGATACAGAGAAATGATTCATTTGCAGACTGTGATTAAGTTATTCTCAAGGAAACTTGATTTGTTCTCTGAAAATGTTCCAGGAATAGCTTCCCATTAACTGGGAACATGACAGGCGCCATGCTTTAAGAGTTGTGCATAATTTACATAATGTGTATGCTATGAGTGTTTTTGGAAACTGTGATCGACTTATAGAACCCATGTGTGCTCCTTATATGCTGTTGAGCCATGCATGAATCATTTATTAAATCAGAGGCATCAGCTGGCTTTTGGGATCCGTATCAGTTTAGTAACCGAATGCTGCGGCTGCTTTGATAGCACTGTAAGAGGAGGAATAATTGAAGTGATACATTTAAGACAAATACCTTTTCAAATACAACAGTATATCCCATTATCTGAGCATATGAAAGCTGTGAGGGACAGATATAGTTTATAAATAGTTTAGTTATGATCCATAGCGGGTTTGGGTCAGGAAGTGGCAAAATATCCATGTATATCAATATGTCAATTTTTAAAAAATCTCTCAACCCTTTCAGCATGTCAAGTGACCTCATATGGGGTACTCGCAATCAACTCCCAACAGATTTTCTCATCATCATAAAACTAATAATAGAATAAATAAATAATAATAAAATAAAAACACATATAGAGGTCCAGGCTTGTGTTTTTGTTGCAGTCATCCACTTTCATGAGGAAGACATTTAACCCAGAACTGTCAAAGTTAATAGAGGACACTGCCAATATCATCAGTAGTCCATCAAACTGATCAAGAGTGTCACTACTGAGCATAACAGCCTGTCTAGTTTGGCACCCCAAATTTAGGAAGCCTTTCAAATATAACCCTACGAGAGAAGACAAAGACATGTGGAGGGAGTCTTAGTCTCAAATCCACAAACCAACTACAGATGGCATCAAAATAGGAGTAAAACTATAAAAGAAAATACACAAAAAGCACTACAAAATGTGATAGTACTGCATCAATATAGCTTCCCTAAAGATACTTAGTACTTGGCATGAAATCTATACTGAGGGGATCATGATAGAGATTGTTGATTATAGAGAAATATTTGTAAATAATATATATATATATGTATATTCTCAGGTCATACAGCTTTTTTGCAGTTTGCTTAATTAGCACCAAATAATCCCTGCAGTCAGCTGTTGTGATTGGTTAAAACAGAGAACAGGCTGAGGCACACTTGTCTTTGACAATGCTTACCATGCGTATGGTGCTTATTATTGTTTAATATATTTTTTTTGTGCATTTTTACCATGCCCCATTTTTGTATTTAAAAAAAGAACGTATTCTTGAAACGAAGCACATTAAGTATAGACTTTTATTCAAGCACATATCAACAGTATTCTTGTTCTTAAGCTTAAGTAGGCAAAGAAAATATGGAGTTGGATGGCCATAGACTTCACCTTCAAGGAGAATTTATATTTATTATGCGATCAAGATTAACATAAAAATTGTCCGGAATTCTCCTTTAAAAATGTATATAATATTCAGCTTGTGCCTCACATTTCAGTCCTTGTTCAAGCATGCATAATGGAAACCAAAAATTACCCTTGATGGCTCAAAAATCCAAAGTCATTCATTGCTCCACAACCTATGAATAGTGCATGAATGTGTTGATTAATACCTGCTCGCAATGCTAGATTTAAAAAAAAGTGTGGTGCAAGATGCTGATGAGCTGCTATGGGGCTTGATACTGCAATTTATTTTGACATTCTTAAAATGTATTTCTACTGTGGCACAATACTTTTCATGTTTTACTTTGTGTTTCTAACAGAGAAACAGAAGCACAGCACCAAATTGGAAACTTTTTGTTATTTCAAATCTTAAAGTCCTGTTGTCAGTTTGTTCTTGCTCTGGAAGTGGAGGAGGAAAAAAACATATAGAGAATTGGAGGAAGATTAAAAAAAAAATACCATATGAAAACGAGAGAAAGTAAGTAAATGGCCATGGACCAGGCATTGTCTCGCCAAGCACATTACACATTCTGGTCAGAGGTAATGATGAGCAGAGTCTAAGAGGATCCAACTGAACAGATGGTCCTCAAGGTTGCCCTCTTCTGAGTCAGCCAATTGGAACTCTATGGAATATTAAACTGTTCTCTTTTTACTTTGTCTTTGTGTTTCAGTGTCATTATTCGGGGGGGGGATTACTCAATGGGGTTATGAAGCCAACAGTCTGCACAAAGAAGGCACAACAATTAGCAGTGATGGTTTCTTTATGGGTGCAGTGATGCCATGTCTGGATGGCTATTCATTGTCTCCGTAGCTGTCTGACCCTCTAGGACAAATCCCGTCTGTTTGCCTGATTTAACAAATACTTCAAAGTCACACTCTTTTGTGTGTGTGCCATCTTGGCTCCATACTACCACCATCCTCACAATTCTGGTGTCTTTCTTGACTAACTGAGTGTCCAACTCCCTATTCCGATTGCCTGAGTGTCTGTCGTGGCTCAGAAACGTTCTCCATAGACGCATATCTATCTGTTGGTGTGGACTCTTTAATGAGGATTAAAACATCTTTGGCAGGCTAACTGCTGACTACTATATGCAAGCTGTGATAGTGGACAGATTCACAGTAGGCTCAGAAAAGGAGCACTTCTTCACAGATGACAAACAAGCTATTTTTTCTCTGATATTGATTTTTCCGAGCATTGTCTGTCACAACAAGCTGTGCTCACAGTTAACTAGTTTGAGGAAACACTGAAAAATCCAAGCTGCTGGCATATGTTGCATCTTCCATTTTAAAGTTGTGGTAGGAAGTAGCAAGACTATGTTCTGCAAAGTGTTTTAACTAATTTTAGTGATTGGGACTTTACATACAGAATAAAGTTGAGATCATGTTTGACCTTTGTGTTTGATTGCATGCCACCAATCCAAACTGTGAAAATCAGTGCTTAACAGTTAATCAATTTGATGAAAAATTACAACTTTGAATTTTGATAAGTTAACTGTTCAAACCAAGACAAAAATGCCAAACGTTGTCTGGTTCCTGCATGTCAAAAGTGAGAATTTAGTTTGTACTGTTGGCTTGAGAAAAAACAAGCAATTTAAAGATGTCAAATTGGACTGACCGTTTGCTGACATTGTATAAAACTTAAAGGCTCTAATCAGAAATATAATCAACCAATTCATTGAAATTGAAAACAAATGATTAGTTTCAGGCCTAGAAATGACCACAACAATGTGGACCTGCAGGAAGAGAATGTAAGAAAGAGCAAGGTAGAAAAGCTCTAGATGAAACCAAAGGACTTATTTGTACTAAGATGGTGCTCCTCAGGTTGTTGCTGCCAGACCACAAATATAAAAAGGGGTATAGAAACAAGAGAGCTACATAGAGTTTACTGTATTAATAGTAAATATTGCTGATATATTTTAGTCATTTTCAGAGTTGGATTAATGATATGATCCTAAATTATTGATAATATTAAAACAAACATACACAGTTTAAACAACCTCTTACATTTTAATAGATAGGCCCACATACAGTTGACCACAAAATGTTTGTTTGCTCAGCATGAAACACATAAAGACCAGACGACATGATTACATATGTAACCATTGTTCTCTGAGAGTCTTCTCACAGACTTTGAGGATAACACACACAGGGGCTTTTTATGTTTTAAGCGTCTTTTACAGTTATCATCCCAGGTTCCTGACCCCACGGATCAGTACATGTGCAACTGGAATGTGTAACAGGGTGGAGAGAAAAACAGGTTTTTAGACACCGTAACGCCAATATATAGTTAAAACAAAAACAATACAAGGGGATTCCCTTAAGATGATGCTCATGCAACCCTAGGCTGATTATTTGGACATTTTGAGGCAACACACTTATGTTACAACCCTATTGTTAGTATGCAGATGTTATTTCTGTAATGATGTACGGCTATACTTTCTCTCTGTTTTAGATGATGGCAAGCTGACCTTTGAAGAGTTCAATGCCTACTTTGCGGATGGAATCCTGACTACTGACGAGCTACAGGAGCTTTTCTACTCCATAGATGGCCGACAAAATAAGTGAGTTTTTTTTCTTTTTTTTTAAATGGGCTCTGAGTTAAATCCTGTATTGGGGAAATTAATCATGTTTCATTTATTTCTACAAGTGCTCTATTAAACTTGTGTATTTCACAGTAAATAAGAAGCAGAAAAACAGCACATGTTTGAAGTACAGTTGTTGTGTTTCTATCAAGTAATCCGTTGCAGACTAAATGTCTCAGCTGGAGGAAGGTCTTACAAAAATCAACCCTGCAGCCTGAATTCATCTGTACCCCCTTCCTTTGGACATAAAATACTGTGGATTGCAGACACTTCAAAGCCTACTACCTCCGAATTGCAATCAAAGATATCAGCCTGAGGGTAGTTGCTAAATTCACTGGTCTGCACATAATGTTTTACTCACTGCAACCACAGAGGAAAAGATCACTTCTCCCCTGTCATGATATATTTAATGCTTTTAAAATTTCTCCTTTTTTTCACGAGTTCTCTTTACTGTTTTTTTGCAGATTAGAGATTTGTTTTAATGAAACATTTGCAACCTTTTTCACTATGTATATATTTTTTTCACATTGTACCAACAGTTGTTGGCTAAACAAGACTTTCTAAGTAGATCCAGTATGTGTCAGCTCAGGATTTCTCAGCCCAGTGAATTCACAGTGATTGTCAAGTCTCTTGTGTTAGTCTCACAGGATGGCTCACAAACATAAACAAACCCACGCATGCACACACAAGTGCACTGATTAATATACTTCATTTTTTTTTCTTCTTTTGTGCGCCCAACCATTTAGAGCGAGTGTCTGGCAGCGGCTACAGTAACAACTCTGCATTCATGTTTTGTTGTGTTGCTGCCAGTTCTTCCATCACTGTGTGATGCATTGCTTTTGGACATGCTGTTACGCTGGCACTGTCACTGATGTGACCCACCAGACCTCTCGAACCAGCTCCAAGCTTTGATACAGTTGGCATCATCTGAGCTCTGATGTCAAATAATGGGTGTTCTTGTTCGAAATAAAAGTAACGTTTTTATATAATATCACTTCTGAAACAAAAGCATGTCCAGGCTTTGGTAATGATTTTAAAAGACACATAACATGGAGAATATTCCCTCGCTGCAGTAGTCATTTCTGCCATGACTAGAAAACAAAGGACTATCCATTTTAAGCCGAGTAAGTTTAAAAAGAAGGCACTTTCACAATTGCATTACCACATATTTCTATCTCATTTTATAATGCATGTAGAATGACAAAGTGCCGAACCCCGATTTTCTAAGCAGAATATGTCAGCATGTTTTGTGGTACACATAATGCACAATAAGCTGTGTTTATATGCTTAAGTTTTACTGATTGGTATGGTTTTAACATTAAAGTCTTATCTGTGTGTCTTCCTTTGGGCTAAAACTGTAATATTCGTACAGTTTGGAGCTGCACAATTTATCTAGCAGAAAAAGTCAATCATGACTTTGAATTTCTTTAATTAACTTTCTCAATACTCAATACTTTCTCTTCCCATGTATCTTCTGTTATGTCACGCTCTGCAGCAATCTGGACACTGACAAGCTATCAGGTTGGTTCGGAGAGTGCTTTGTCTGATTTTTTGCATCATAGTACTTTAATCTGTCAAACTGGTGTATTTAAAATTTGCTAACATCAGTGATTGTTGTCTTATTTGTGGGTCAATATCCTCAAGTAGTAGCACAGACGTTTTGGAAAATGCACTTATTTGCTTTCTTGCTAAGAGTTAGATGAGGTCGACATCTCTCTCTTAGCTGTCTACAGCCTGAAGACGGTTAGCTTAGCTTAGCATAAAGACTGGAAACAGATGGAGACAGCTCAACACTGCAACTTGTTGTTTTTACGCTTCACTTTTTGTACGATTTATAGATGAGACGTAACATTAATTTATGAGATTTAAGGTTGGTTACAACTTGTTCGATCGTGTCTGAAGGACAAGCAAGCTGTTGCCCTACTCGAAGGCAGGGTAGAAGCAGGCCATTGTCAAACAGTCTTTATTTAAAAACGTGCATAGTGTTGCATTTATTTGTATGCATGAAAAGTGACAGAAATATGTTTGATGAATAGAAAAAGAGACCTTGAGAGAGAGGTTCAAATCTTCACATACTGCTGGCCAATAACTGCGTGAAGTCAACACATTTTTTTCAGAACGTTTCAGAAATTGTCAGACAGCCTCTTTTAACCCACAGTCGGCTGCTGGCGATAGCTTCCCATTTACCGTGATACATCAGAGTAATATCACTCTTCTTCTCTAACTCTTCACAAGAAAGCAAATAGTTATTCTATTTCTTCAAAGTCTTTTAAGGTCAAAATTATACACTGCCGCCGACAACACCACCGTCCATCTGCACTACCTGTAAAGATGAAGAAAAAAAGCCTGGCACAGATCTATTGACCTACTTTTTATCTTCTTAAAAATGCATGTTTGTGTCGGATGGCCTGAATAAAGTGAAGAAATAGAGCAGAGACCTGTAAATACCAGTAGTACCCAGAATAAAACATCTGCATAATTTATTGAATGGGAATGGCATCTTTTCCATCTGACGTCAATAGTTGTTGACTGTTTTCCATAACAGAATGTTTGGCTTGTCTCAGATTTAGTCCACATTCGGTTTTTTTTTTTGACTCAGTGTCTCTGAGAGCCATAACATTCAGGTGGAGAAGTTAATTGAATCTAAGTAAGATGATTGTAAAAGGTGCTGCTGATCCATTAACCTTGGATCTGTATGTCACATCAAGCACACTTTTTGGTTATAGTAACTTAAGGTTTTCTCTGCTTTACAGATCTGGGTTGAAGCATTTTCCCCACACTTCCATTGACTTTTATTCATTTAAATAAATAGATTTCTCAGTTTGGCGCGCTATATTGTTTGGGACCTTAATGTGAGCGTGTGTAAGAGATTCTTTATTGTTTGGCTACATTTCATCAAATAAATCTGTATGACTCCTGATGAGCTATTGTTATAACACTAGGTGATTAAAATGATGATTAAAATGACACACAGTGTCCATTTCCTGTCATGGTGAGCATTGATTGGTATTGATGCATAGGCATGTGAAGATCAAATACTTCCATCTCAACTTGTATATAAAACTAAACACGTATACTTTTTCCCGCGTCTAAGATGTGTTCACTGCCCTTGTCATGGTCTTCTTTTAATTGGAATTTGTCATGGCAATTAGCAACATTTAAGAGTCTCCAAACTTTTAGGGATTGAAATAAACTCTTACGTTCTTACATTGCAATCACACTGACAGCTTGTTTCCTGTTTCCCATTAGATTATTTTTCTCAGCACCTGGGAGAGTATCTCAGTGTACTTTCAGCCCTGGAGAGCCTGAATGTTGCAATTTTAAAGGCAATGGATAAAACTAAAGAGGTAAGTTTAGTTGTATGTGAATTTGCTTTAAATCAAGCTTCTACAGTACAATTACTATTGTGTGTTAAGACAATAGGTGTTGAAACACACAGACACACAAAGTCAAGGTGCTACAAATAATCATAGTTTTGAGAGGAAACATTGGCATTCACAGATGGAGCCAAACGTCTGTCCAACTGATGAGTTAACAAAACAGCATCAAAACACCTCAGCCACACGCATTTCCATTCCATTACATGATTTTAAAGAAATAGTCTGACATTGTGGGAATATGCTTTTTTGCTTTTTTGCTGAGCGTTACACAAGATATCTATTTGATATTAAATATTCATTGAAATGTTATCTCTTTGATTTTTGCTAATGTAGCTTAAAGGAGATTTCCAGTCGATTTCAACACGTAGCTCTGTTGTTTGGAAATTTGGAGCGCTGTCAGGAGATAGAAAAATAATAACAGTCAGTGCTGCCTACACCGAGTTATCCTCTTGCTAGAGTTAGCATCCAACAAGCTTAAACAGGGCAAGTTTTAAACATGTTTTTAGCCTCTAAACATGCTCAAAATTTCATTAAAAGGGCCTAACCTTGTGCAGTGATTCCTTCCGAGGGAACATAGCGAATCTATCTGCAGTAGATGTGACAGAAAGGTATAAAAATTGTGTTAATCCATTCCTCTGTTTATTTCCTGTTTTCCGGTGAAGTCCAAACTAGTCGATTGTCAAACTCATACAATCCAATATTCCGAAATGTATTTTTTCCACAAAAAAAGATTGGCCGTTGTTATGTCCTTAGTAATGACTATGTACACACAGGTTATAAGCTGACACCACAGTGGAGCCAGGAGAGCAGAGCGGCCGGTTGCAGCAGGTCAAAAGTTCAAGAGCCCATTGTTGCTAAGTTACCTATGCACATGCTCAATAGCTCTTAAACTCTTGAACTGCAGCTCTCCTGGCCCCACTGCGGTGTCAGGCTGAATAAATATACGTCCTGTCTTAATTAGATCGCTTTGTTCTTCCTCTGTTCTAATTCCTCTTTAAAGCTGTCGGAGAGGATAAATCCATAGAGAATTGTGCAATCACAAGTTATCAGCTGTTGTCTGGCACGGAGTGCTCTGGACTGCTAATCCCATGATGCATGTTCAGTAGAAGCTACTTGTCTTTATAAGTCTGGATGAAGAGCTACTGCACTGTTACTTCATTAGCACATTGCATGAATAAGAGTCCTTTGAGAGTGTATAATCACATTCGTGTTTGGGGACTCATGTGCAGCAATTATGTCTCCTATTAAAGTTCCTCCACCTTGGAATTTAGATATGAGTTAGTGAATAATGTATGTGTTCAGAGAATTAATTAGCCCATTTAATGGCCACTGTCACCCATTTTACAAGTACCTGTTGTTGTTTTGGAGAAGCTATCAACTCATCTCTCGCTGTGTCTCTGCGGTCTGTTTTGTCTCTGCCATGCTTTTACTTCCTTGTTGCTTGAGTTTGAGTATTATGTGCTTTAAACTGTTCTTCTGTTTGTCCCTCTATCTTTCAGGAATACCAGGGTTCCAGTGTGTTGGGCCAGTTTGTCACAAGGTTCATGCTAAGAGAGACATCCAGTCAGTTACTGTCTCTACAGAGGTCCCTGCAGTGTGCCATGGAGGCTGTGGAGGAGCAAAGCAGCCCTGCCCCGTTAGTACTGCTATATGACACTGTCTGTATTGTGTGTTACTTGTACAGATTCCAAGATATTATCCAATCCAATCCAATCCACTTTATTTCTATCGCACATTTTACAAACACAAAGT
>NC_045736.1:8972998-8983278 GCF_008692095.1 Etheostoma spectabile | reverse complement strand
CTGCACAGAAAACTCAAACATACAAAACAATTAATATAAAATATTGTAAAAAACAAAAAGATAAAATGAATAACTACTAAAATACAGTAAAACAATAAGAGACATCAGAGGACCACACAACTCACACGGAGTCAAAAGCCAAAGAATAAAAATGCGTCTTTAGACGAGACTTAAAACACTCAACTGATGGGGCTGTTCGGACATGGAGGGGCAGAGCGTTCCAGAGTTTAGGTCCAACCACAGAAAAGGCCCTGTCCCCCCGAGTTTTAAGTCTTGTCTTGGGGACCACAAGCTGGAGCTGGCTCTCTGACCTCAGTGACCGCGCTGGCCTATAAATTAGGATGAGGTCCGAGATAAATGTTGGGGGCAGTCCATTCACAGCTTTAAAAACAAACAATAGAATCTTAAAATAGACCCTAAAACGTACAGGAAGCCAGTGCAATGAGGCAAGAATTGGAGTTGTATGAGCGCGCTTTTTGATTCCAGTTAAAAGACATGTTTCAGAATTTTGGACTAACTGTAAGCCTGAAAGTGACATACTATACAATGGCCTCAAACTCACTCTAATGAAGGCCCTGTGCTGAAATGCGTTGATGAAATAAAGCAGATTCTTCAAATTGGCTTACAAGTCTCAAGGTTACAATTGTGTATCAGGACAAAATAGGAATGTGATGTGCATCAAAAATATGTACGGGTATCTCCGAAAAAACTGTTAACTCTGTTCCCTTTAATGGCCATCTTTCCATAACCTCAACCATTAACATGGTATCTCTATATCATAACAGAGTATTTTAAGTGCTTCAACTTAAACACAGTCTACAGTCTTTCTTTAATATCACACACGCGCGCACCAAATTTCATCTTACCAAACCCATCAGGGTTAAGGAAAATGAACTTCTTGTTGACTGCACTGCCTATTTGTCATTTCACAGCTTTTTTTTGTTTCAGGTCTGAGCATGGAAGCTACAAAATGAAACATCCTCTTTTGTTGTTTAGCTACGAGGACTTGTTGCACACAGTATGAAAACATGCCACTCTATACGTACCACAAGCTACACTGTAAGACACATCACAAGTGTCTATTTACACAAAAACACTGAAGGTGAAGAATGACACCCCACAAACTGGAGTGACATTTCCTCTGCCAAGTCTTGTACTATATGCTGTACTATACCGATCCATATTATAATATTATCATAATATTCTTTACCAAACCAGGAAACACTAGCCTGCAGGCTGAAATTTGGAGGCAATGACCAAAGACCTCAGAGAGTGGTGTGTTAATCAGGTTTTGATTCAGACCACAATCATCAAAGCAAAACTCTATAGTAATATACTGCACTTTATTCTTCATATTATTAAAATTGCTGCAGGTAAGCGGTCCTATAATGTTTTCGGTGAGGAAGGAAATTGGTAAGGAAATTCAACCAAATCAGTGGTATCTCAGAAGCCTTTCTTTCCAGATATGTCTATCAACCCTTTGAATGTGCTTCGTTCTCACAATTATTCAAAAAGTTGCCTCATTAGTGATAGGCAGACTGCTTAAAATTCTATATTTCCGTCAAAGAGCCAACACGCTTTCATTAAATGTAAATGGAACTCATAGAATAACGGATATAAATTGCTGTCAAAAATTTGGTGAACCACTGTGCAATGAGTCGCTGTATAAAATGGTAAAAACTTTTGCTATTTTGTGCAATGAAAAACCTGTACTTCATCCTTTTTTCTCTACACTGTAGTTCATCAAAGACCCCGACATAGGCTCCAGCATATCTATGATGCATTACCTGTTAAACAAATTCAACACAGAAGATGCTCAGTGAAACAAAGGACATTTAATGAAAAAGTAAATTACCATAGGTCAATGTCACAAATGACAAAACCCTTGACAACAGACTTGAATCATTTTCAAATGACAAAGAGACTTCCCCCACATCAGTGGCCATTGAGTATCTTGCTGCTGTTTGTTACACTGTGTGTGTCAGGGCTCAGCAGAGCTCTCCGCTCTCCCCTCTGGGCGCCACACTGGTATTATTGGAAATAATTGAGTGATTATAGCCAAGGTGAATTATTGGGAGGGGACTAGCGGAGGCAGAGGGGGAGCAGGATAAAGGATGATATGGGTGGCATTGAAATACAGAACACATGCGTCATGGAGAATGGAGCAGCAAGGTTAAGATGAATACATAAATTAAATGAATGACACAATTGTTCAGAATGTTGATTCATGAGATAAATCGAAAAAAAGAAGAGACACAAATGACTCTTTTAAGACTGTTCAAAGAGGTATAGAATATGGAAAGAGAAAGAGGGAATGTTTGTGAGGTGTTTTCCGGGAGGGACTGTAATAGAGACATATTGAGTTTGCAACAAACAGCTTATTTCTCTCTCCTCTGCTTCCCTGCAATGGATTTATGACTGTTGCAGTGGCCTTTGGGCTCCAGGCTGTTCTCAGCATGAGAACCTCCTAGCAATGCGCTCCCTCTGCGCTGTCAGCGTGATGCAGCACACACACACACACACACACACACACACACACACACACACACACACACACTTGCATGCACACATGCACGCACCCATGCACACACACACACACACACACACACACACACACATACACACACACACACATACACACACACACTGTCTCCAGTGTCACACTCTCATAACCACACAATCAGAGTGCGTGACGTCCTGCCCTTGACACTATGCATTTGCAGATTTGCAGACAGCAAACACTCCCCATCTAGGGGAGCTGTGTGTATGTGTGCATGTGTATGTGCGTGCGTGCGTGTGAGTCTGTCCCTAACACCCAGCCTGCAGGTTAATAAACACTGATGTGTATCTAGCCTATCACTACTTTAATGCTTTCACCTCTACACTTGCTCTTTATCTTTGGTTTTGGTTTTCAGTCTGCTCCAGCTCTCTTGCTCTCTCACATTTACCTGTCTCAGGTTCTGATTTAAATTAATTATTAATGTATACCTTACATTGCTCTTTGCCTCTCTCTGCCTTTCTCTGACATCCTCTCTCTCTATCTTCTCTCTGTCCTCCGTTTCACACCATTCCGTCTATTTCATTCCCCAGTGTAGGTCTGTCTGCCATGTCTATATGCCATGTTTTTTTTTTTTCCCGGACCCCTCTGACAGTTGCTGTCTTTCTTTCTGATGTTTGTATCCCTGGGTCGCCACCGCTGTCATGGCAGGAGAGAGGTAAAGGCACCGGAGCTGACAGCAGTGCAGAGGAATGGCAAGCGCTGTGGTCGCAAGATCTCTAATAACCTGTGCATGTCCCCATCAGATCCTTGCTCCACCATCCTGACCACGGGTAAGAGGAATATCATATTATGTTAAAAAATCATTTTTAGTATCCTAAACAAATCCCATGACACAAAAGGCCAATGTATCCCCTAACACATGGCCAATATTCTCTCATTTCCCTACTCTCAACCTCAGGCCCCTAAGTTCCTACTAAAGATGCAATCGTTGTCATAAATTTACCAAAAATGGCAAACAATTTCCTGACAATTGCAGTTTTAGCAAACATTCCTCCAACAGGAGTAAATAGTACATTTGCTGTACTGCTGAGAATGCATGGCAATGGGATTTTAATGTGGGATTAAATCAAAATAATCTACAGTGCACATTTTCATCATGATGCAGAAACATGTTGCGCCCACATTTGAAATGACGTTTACATTATTTTTGACTACAATAAGGATGACTAAATGTGATTTCAGTTGTACATTCACTTTTTAGACCAATAAAGCTACATGGCACAAAGTAATAAGCTGCCTCAGGTTTGTCCTTAAATGTATGCACTGAGAATTATTTGGTTCTTACCAAGATAAAAAGAAACTTAGATTTAGAAGTGTTAGATAATTTATCTTATTTTAAGAGTGAATTTCTTATCATCTTCTCATACTATAAAATAACATTTTAAACATCTCTATACTTAATTTTACATTGCCACCAAAGCAAATAAATAATTAAATTGACTTCCTTTTATTGTCATCCATTGATCAAAATGTGTTCAGTGGTGTACACTGAACACATTATTTCCATCACTGCCATTACAAGTATTGTGCATAATTTAAGATGGCTGTAAGCTCCCTTTGAGGACTTTTTAATCTAGAAATATTGACACTTTCTAGAGACAATTAATTGATGTTGAGACAAATTTGTTTTGCTTCACTAGTATTGATAAACTGAACATCAGATATTGAGCCTGCATGGAAAAATATGAACCCTGAGTTTGTCATTCAACTGTATCAGAAGTTAGATGTGCTTTTTAATATGGAATAAGAAGTTGGAACTTGATTCACCATCTGTGTGGAAGTAACTTATTGAGTTTTCTTGACATCTTTAACCAAATAATTAAGTCGGGCTTCCAACTCTAAATAATTCATCAACACTGTAAAACATAGACTTCTGTATGTACTACTGCTACTGCATTTACTCAAATTCAGTTGGAAGTAGAATGCACAATGACACTGGGACACAGATGTACATTTTATGTGTGTCATTCTGATGATTTAGTATTGTGTTGTCTTCAGGTGTATGCATGGAAGAGGGAGAGAACTGGTGCTCTCAAATCAACAGGCTGCAGACCCTGCTGGATAAACTGGAGTGCCAGGTATGAAACTGTTCCTTCTGTATCATTTAGGTGGAATTCGAGGGATAAGGAAATATGAGCACAGAGCAGCAATATTTCGACCCTTTTGTCCCCCATAGATTTATATGAATGCATAAAATTCTCATTAATACAAATAAAGGATGTAGCAGCCATCAACTTTGTTGAGCAGGCAATGGAATACATTTAATAGGAAATAACAAAAGCTGTGTGTGGGCTTTTGTCGTGCTGTCGCCTACACAGAACTGCAGGTTGTGCACATATAGTGATAGCTGTAAACCTGGCTGCAAGGCTGCTTTAACAATTACAAGATTACTTCAGACACATGGATTTCACTTGAATAGTTCAATGTGGTTTTTTCACTATAATGTCTGAGATAAGGAGTCAACTAAGTGCTTGAATCGAGTCAGCCATGATTTGGAAAACAACTACCTGCTTGGACAATGTGTTTTCAGTCACTTAGGTCTTATAAACTATATATTATGTCAAATGATGTACATTTCTGTTCCACTTTGCACTGACAGTATAATTCAGAACATGTCTTGGTGTGTTTGTATTGATCAATAACAGCAAATGGTGCATTCAAAGCATGTAAAAACAATGCTTTTCCAAGAGGTATTGTTCAGATCTGGATCTGTGTATCCATCAAACACAAAGCACAGTCACCTGTCAACCTGTTGTTTCTTGTTCTGTATTCTATAACCCATCCTTGCTACCACGTCTTAAATTCTCCTTCCCTCTCTCCTGCCACACCTTCTGCTCCATCACATTCTCTCTATGTTTTTTTTTTCATTAACTCCTGATATTGCCATGTTTTGATGTCCATTTTTTTCTCTCCTTTCGGAATCTCTCTAATCATTTTTCTCTCTCTAATCCTCACTTTTGCCAAGCCAGTGGGACTCAGAGTGCAATATCAAAGCAATTCATGACCTGCAGAATTTTCTGAGTGCAATAACCATGCCCACACTTCAACGCCGCCACCACTATCACACACACCGTCTGTCCATCTCGCTCCCTTTCTCTCTCAAATACAACACAATGAGTTTTCTGCACACGTACATTTCATTATTCATAACATCATACATTTATGGACACCATATAGCCTAGGGATATTGATGAAATAAATCACGTGTGGTGAATGACATGTTTCCCCACTTGTTTTTCTTTAAAATTACAATGGCATTATTGAATGAATGAATGTAACCTTTATAGCTCCATGAATTTGTTTTGCACAACGGCCTTTGAAAAATGTCAAATCCCAAACCCATTAGATATCATATCAGAGCAGAGCAAAAGGAAGAAAAAAAAAACATTACAGTAACAAGTGCCATTCACAAACTTAGTAAATTTCCTTTGCCTACTTTTATGTACAGTACCCCATCTGGACCCGCAGCCTGCAAACTGGTGCAATTTGCCCATAAGGTGCAAATGACTGCATGCAAAAAAATATGGTCAATCCATCAGTACTTTTTTGTCTTCATGTGACTTCTTTCTTGGAATAATAAGGCTTTTCTTAAAAGTAGCTAATGCTTTGGAATGGCACGCAACACAAGTTCAAGCTCATAAATGTGTATAAATTACTTAAAAAATAATTACTTAAAGAATAAAGTAAATAATGTCCATTTCTCATGCATCACTGACCATTCTTTCCCATGTGTTTACTAGAGCCAACATCATGTTCTGCATATATTCATATTTGATGTCTTCTTGTTTCAGGGTCCCAAGCTGGAGCCGCTGAATGAGGACACACTGGCCAGCACGTACAAGTCTGTAAGTCAGCACTGGAATAAAAACTGTATCTGGAACACTGACCACAGTAAAGAAATACCTCTAAAAATACCTAGTAAAGAAATACCTCTTGGAAACATTTTGTTTTTATGGCAGGTTGTTTTTATTGGGCAGTTTCATGATTAAAGTAGAATGATTTGTTGTCTTGACAGTTAGTGATTATAACGATTTAGCCTCTGGGGGAAACATTTCTAAAGGGTTTCTGTGTAGCCAGTGGGCCAAGACTTCCTCATCCTCATTGTCCGTTTTATTGTCAAAACCTTTTGTAGGTGTTGTACTGTATGTCCAGATGACATTTGGCTATTACATACTGTATACAAAAACATCTGCATATCAAAGTAGACAAATACATAAAAAAACCTAAGCTTAATTGTCATCAGAGATTGCATTTGGGCCATTTTTTTCCTCTTCTTTTGATCTCCACATGGACTGTTATGAACATTTTATGAACGTTATTAAAGCAAAATATTAAAAGCATGATCATTACAATACTAAATCTTAAGATGACATTATAAAGGTTCATTAATGTTCCAAAGCCACACACACACACACACACACACACACACACACACACACACACACACACACACACACACACACACACACAGGAGCAGAGATTGGTTTACATAGATTTCTTGTCCATATAAATCAAGCAATTTACAGAATTTCACAGTAGTCCAGCACTGAAGGTTGAACTACTGTATATAGTCAGGCTTCTGCAATGTGATGTTGAAATGTGACACTCCTCTGCCTGAGGCTACTGGACAGCAGAGTTATTACGTTCATAGAACAACTCTTTTTTTATTTGACTATGCAGTGGCTGAATTCCATTGATTTCGACTCACTCTGCAAATCAAGTAAATTAAGGTCTCACTTTAGTGGATAATTGCTGACTAAAACAATATTTTCCCATTTTGTTCATTTTAAAGGAACCACACTTAGCTTTTTTAATTTCAATTCATTTTGCATGTCTCTACATGAAAGACAAGGAGTGGACAAACATAATTGAGTTAATGCCACCGTGGCACTGTCTAAACATGAAAATATTATTCATAACAATTCCATTTTTCCACTCTAGCTATGTATTTAACTTGTGCTTGAACTCCATTCAATGTCCCATGCTATGAAAATTTCACTTTATGATGTTTTTTAATGTTAATATGTGTTCCCCCAGCCTGCGTATGGTCCCCCAGTGGTTAGAAGTGGCAGTAGGTATAAACGGAGCCCTGGGTATCCTGCGCTTCCTTTGAGAAAATGAAAGCTCAGACGGGATCTGAGCTGGAATCTTGCCCCTTATGACCTCATAAGGGGCAAGGTTACCACCCCTATCTCTGCTTCGCCCACCCAGAGAATTTGGCCCACCCATGAGAGAGAGAGAGACGTCATGGCTTTTAAACAAGCAAAGTGGGTTCGTCAAGGCCACACCCCCAGCCTCCACCTTGTCCCCCCACTCTCTCCTCCTCAAAAGCTACAGACTCAGAAATGGCACATACTAAGGAAAGCTTATTGTGGGACTGGCTCTAGTGGCTGTAATTCTGCACCAAGGCTACATTTGGGAAAAGAGATTTCAGATACGGTTTTAGGGAACCACTAAGGTCTATATAAAAGTATCCAAAGAGCACCACGTCATGGGACCTTTAAGGTAGTCCTCTTTTTGCTCTTTCTGATTGTGACACCCTTAGTAGTCACAGTATTTTCCAAAAAAGATGACAAGATATCACTTCAACTATTTTTCAGCTGCACTCAGCTGCAGAACATCTGTATCCTTCCCAATCCAAATGATACTATAACCTCCTGTACCAGCATTTCTAAAGTCTGAGTTTTTTGGGAACTTTTACACTTATTCTATCTCATTCCAGCTAGGAAAATCCATATATCACAAGCCTCAATGTATAAACATGTGCAGCGTGAAGCAGATAAGGGTCAGTTTATGTACACAAGGCTCACATTAAAATAAGAGAGAGTAAATAAAAAATGTCTTAGTTTGGGTCTGAGTGTTTTCTGGTGTAAGAAATGAAATTGGTGGAAAGAGCAATGTTTTTCTTTGTTTCTTTTAGGATTTTAGAGTTATCCTTCCAAAATGAAACCCAGTAAAAAGCAAACAATTTTGAAAAAAAAGCACAAAGACTCAAACTACATATTTCCTGGCTTGCCTTTCGTGGAGTCTGGTCATGCAGATTGGTTTTGACTTGATTTGCTGAGGTTTTGATTAATCTACCTGTAATGTGCATGCCACTGCAATAACATTGAGGTGAATGTAATTTCTTTGCTCCTCAGGACTCTGAAAATGTGCACTTCTTATTCATACTATTTTTAATGACAACCTTCACAGCGAGGACTCTGGGTTATTTGCTTTTTTCAAATTCATTTTTAAATGCTATGAGCATCATGAAATAGATCCATCCTCCTCCTTGTATTGAGGTGGCAAGAACAATCTCAGGAGATCTTAAAACTAAACCCACATGGCACATGCAACCACAAATCTGTATCACTGCTAGTTGCGGTTGATGTTGCTTGTCAATTGATTAAATTGTTTTTTATTTTTTTATTTTTATAATTTCAAAGTGTCTTTTCTTTTCCTCTGTCAGGAGGTCCATGGATTGATATGGAAAGCAGGTGTTATATGAAACATTTTCATGGCACATTGAGTTGATAAGTTGAAAGTGTTGTCTTCACCAGTGAACTCCACAAGCCACTTTCGGTTGTTGTTACACATATCTCTGGGGTTTTGTGTCTGTGGTCATTTTGTGTCACTTTGTAATTGTTTTTGTAGTAATCTTTTGTCTGTGGTTGTTAGCCCCTTTTTGTTGTCATGTTGTGTCTTTTTGTGGTCGCTTTGTGTCTCTATGTAGTTATACTGTGTCTCTTTGTAGTCATTTTGTGTTTCTTCATGGTAAACATGGTCTCTTTAAGGGACATTTAGCAGGTGAAGGTGACCTGGGCCCTTGGCAATTTGGGCCCCTAGGCCTGTGCCCGGCAGCCCAGTTCAGGAATCCATACATCAACCTGCTGTACACAGTGTATTATATAAAGAAAGTGACAAACTGCCCTGATAACACAAATGGAATATCATGGCAACACAGTTATTATAGTGCACAACATTTTGTCAAAAAGTGATGAGGACATAAGGTTTTATATGTAAGGGGGGGATTGGTATGAGATTAGAGTAGATAATTAAAATGCATAATTACCCATTAAAGGGCAACAAAAATCACAAACCTACAACAACAAGCTACAAAAATAAGGCTGCATAAAATGGACAACCTTGTCAACCATAAAAAAGCTTAGATTACATACATACTATACTTACTTACTATACTATACATACACATACTATGCAGTGGGTCTGGAGGTCTTCTCCCAGGAGATTTGTCACATTCACAAATTTCAAAAGTTGACAAAAGCGAGCAAGTGGTGGGGAAATGACCCCAGTGTCTCCGGTGTAAATGAGACCTGATAGTGCAGGTAGTGTCAGCATTGTGTAATGTACTATTTTTTCTGTGTTTTTCATAGCTTGGAATTGACGAAGGGTCCTTACATTTCACTTAGATTGCTTTGCAGTTGGTGCCTCCATCTTACTGTGTGCAGCTGTTTCCACTTGGTTTTCAGATTCATTGACAAACAAAACTGAATGTACTGTCAAAGTGCCTTAAGTGAGCACAATGCCAAGAGATGTAACACTAACATGTTAGTGGTAGTGACATATGAGCCCTCAAGAAGGAAGAATCAGTTTGTCATCAAACACTTTAAAAGTATCTTGATAATATCTACACAAACACCTGGACCTCAGGGGGTGATGTGAGCCTACACACACACACACACACACACACACACACACACACACACACACACACACA
>NC_045736.1:8951327-8972980 GCF_008692095.1 Etheostoma spectabile | reverse complement strand
CACACACACACACACACACACACACACACACACACACACACACACACACACTTCTTTGGCTGCCAGTGAGTCATCTCATAATGTTCCTCTCTCTTGTATCCTTGCCAACAGAACATCCTTCTTGTTCAGAGGCAGATGTCGGTGACCAATGAAGATCTTGACAACTTCCAAAAAGTACTGAAGAGCTACACTGACGCCACCGCAGCCCACTCTGACAACCTGCAGTGAGTGTCTTGCTTGTCAGAAAAAGTAACATACTGACTACATTGAGTCAGACTCTGCTGCTGAGGTTGTTTTTTGAACATTGAGGCAAAGGTGAATCAGGGGTTTGAATTGTGCCAACTATGCCAAAACGGATAGACAGCTACTGTCAACGAAATATTTTTTTTTAATAATTTTTTTGTTTTTATGAGACCCCAAATTGTGAGAAAATGAATTAAATTGTTTCACATTAATAACCCATTTACAGAAATACTTTCACAAAGTTGACACTGTCACTAACTTATTGTATAGAAATCAGGGCAAATTTACTGTAACGCCATCTGCTTTCCTGTAAGAAGCTTTGCTCCACGCGAGTTATGCCTGACATGTCTCAAAAGATTCCCACATTTGACATTTACAGAAATTTAGTATCCTCTTCTTGTCCCACTCTACTTTTCTTCTTTATCCTGATGACAGTGTGTCCGTTCAGAAGCTCCCGGGAAAGTTGAGTTACATAATGTATGAGTTCTGGCAAGACCGCATCTCCTGGATGAGGTCAGTATTTTGTGTGTGTGTGTGTGTGTGTGTGTGTGTGTGTGTGTGTGTGTGTGTGTGTGTGTGTGTGTGTGTGTCTGTGTCAGATATTGGCAGACTGTTTGGCACTCTTAACTGTTTGATGAAAATGTTCCCCACCAGTGAAGATGAGCAGATGGCCCATCTCTCAGTCAGCACACACATACGCAGACACACACGGGTACATTGGTTTAAGCCAATCCGTGGAGTAAGCAAATCAATGAATATATATTAATCCGCACAGACCTGTTATGTTTGATAAAAATGTGATTTAAAAAAAAGTTTTTTCACCAACCAGTATTAACATTTACAGTTACATTTTAACAGTTTTACAGTTTTGACTGCCTCCTGTGTCAACATACAATAGACACCAACACTTAATATTAAATATCTCATTTAAATCTCCATTGACTAACTGTTTTTTTAAATGCACTTTGCTAAAGATGATGCTCAACTCTGATTTCCTCTAAACTTTTTTTTTTTTTCTTTTCACTTGTATTTTGCACCTTTCTTTCTGTCTCTATAGCTACCTGCAGTCCAACAGCAGTAAAGACTTTCAGCGCTGTGTCATTGACATGCTGGAGGATGCTGAAGTAGTTTCTACCATGTTGCTCCCAGGTTTGTATATTATTTGTGTCTGCGTTCACATCTGTCTCAGTGTGAGATAAACACATGTAAGATATATTCAAACTTCCAAAATTGTGCAAGTTGGACTTTCAGTGACACATAGTTGCAAAATACAGTTTGTGTAACATTTACTTTTACTTTATTGTTTTGTGCCATTTCGTGTGTTTATGTCGGATTTTCCTTTACCTCATTTATCTCCTTTACATGTGTAGAGGTAGAAAAATATCCTGATATTTGTACGTTGGAAACGATGAAGACCTCAGACATTATGACATAACGATTGGTGTGTTCGTATAACACACATCCAGTTTTGGCACAGTGATGGCATATTAGACCCAAACTCCTTGGGTGCTGAGAAGATGCTATACATTCTGCTCATTGCCTCTCGGATCTGTCTTTTGCCTGCTGACAGACTCCCCTGTGTCAACAACAATTCCAAGTCTTTTGAGGAATACAGTTAGAAAAATAGCCACGCTATATAATGGAATTGTAAATGGTAGCCAGAAGTATCCATATCAGGGATCTGCTTACATTCACCACACATTGCAATTCTTTTGACATCTTGGGCCATGCTGCAAAATGTTTAACCATGTTTTACTAACAGGAAATGGTAGAATTTGCCAAAAATCTTTCTAAATCTGTTTCAATACCATCTACCACCATCTTAAATTTTTAGCTGTGTGTAGCTCCTTCATTGCATTGCATTGTGGGACAATAGAACAATCAACAGTCAACACTAGAAATCCCAGGCTGAGTTCCAAATCATATACCTTTTGTTATTTAATTTTAGTATGTAGTGCATCTGCCTTTATATATGCTGTGCAAGGAATAGTGGGTCAGAATAGCCAGAAAGCATACAGCAAAACCCGACCGGATGCAGTAGGACATCCAGGTATTTTATATGTTCAGATGTACTAAGACACCTCATTTGTAGAAATTGGGGCTGCGTCCAGAATTTCTTGGCCTCCTGACAATAAATCACTTTGAGAATTTGGTTATTGAGCCTGAAAGTAGAAAATGTTTTCAAATCAAGGCATTCACTGTACAAATATTTAACGTTTCTGAGTAAATAAATATCCCATATGGGGATATGCTCTCTGGACTTTGCTCACACTGGCTGTTGACAGTGAGCCGGTTCTGATGTTTTGCAGATATGTGTGCATTGCCTTCTTTTAGAGCGTGTGGAAATAAGTCCAGCAGGCAACCTTATTGGTAATGTGACTTCCACCTGACACATATTTATTCTCGTCATCAAGCCCTCAGCAGGACCAACACATGGCAGAGTAGCACGGATCACTGACACTCCAGCCCAGGCATCAATAACGACTCTTTGCTCTCATCTCGACATTTGATTCCTTTGTTGCACACCTCTAAATATGCTTCAGAAAGTGATGTGGTATAATAATTATTTCTGTTTCTTTTAAGTCCATTGCAGATGATGATTTAGCTGTGTGGGCTGCACGGTTTGCACTCGTTGCTAGGTGCTGTACGGGGTTGTTAACTTCCACATCCGTGACTCGCATGCATGCTGACTGTCTCCTGCGTCAAACACATAAAGCCCAACTAGTGTTTGTAAATTAGACAATTTAGCATAGCATTTGTGGAGCTGACAGAGAAGAGACATTCTAAAGTAGGGCCAGTCACTAACATCCTTTAGTCTTTAAGTGCTTATTTAAGGTAAATGCAAAAAATTCACCTTGTTTTGAAAAATCTACAATAACTAGTTCAAAAAGCCTGGAAAAGTTACATTTTTCAATGTATATTGTCAATATTCGATTAAATTAAACAGTGAAACTAAAATGTGACAATGAAATAATCACACGTACGTGGTTTTACTGTAGTGTTTACTGTACTTGCATTGGCATTGAGTGTTTCTTTAATAGTTAAAAAAAAAAAAAGGTTTGATTAGAGTTATTGACAACCAATAGTAGGGATGCAACTATTGATGATTTTAGCAGTCGAGTGTACCAAATATTCCATCAATTAACAAAGTAATTGGATAAGAAATACTTTACTTTACCTTGCTTTATTAAAGAGCTGTAGTAAATATACAAAAGAGAAAATAAGATAGGTCTCTTAAAATAAACAACTAACCGGGTCATAACCAATGTGGGTCCTGCCTTTGCTGTTATCGCCAAAATATCACCAATGTCGCCCACATTAAGCTTTGTTTTGGCTCTGCGGAAACCTTTGGGTGATGTCACGGATACTACGTCCATATTTTATGCAGTTTATGATCATAACTAGCAATCATGTTGATTTATGTGAAGTGGGTGCGTAGCGGCAGTTTTAGTTTTTGTTTCAGCTTGAAATGATCCCAGACTTGTGACACTTACAAGTATCCATTTGAAACACAGCAGGTACATAGTTTCATGGATTAAACTCTTTGCGTCAATGATTTTTAATAATTGAATTACTCAAGCCATTCAAGGAATCACTTCAGCCCTAAGTGATTGCAACCTGGCGTGAGGGATGCTTGCTTCATTGCCCGTTCTTGTCCACGAGAGACATCATTAGTAGGTTACTTGCTGCTGAGGATAAAAATGCCCTGATTGGGAGAAAGACGCACGATATAGTTTACAAGGTGCACGTCAGAAGCGCAGGAAGGATTCGACTCTGGAGTCAAGAATAGAAAAATAAATAAAGTACGATATTATGCTGCTCAAAGCAGTGGCCATTATTGTGTGTGTGTTTGGGACAGTCACCCAACGAAGCCTTTATATTTTTTCCAGAAGGTGCTTTGCACTGATTACCACTAAGAATCTGTTCACAGCTTGAACAAGTGCTACGCTTGGGCTGGAATGGACACCATGGTACATACTGTAAAATCATTTGCTTTGTATTTGCCCTGTATTGGCAGCACTTTGACTATCACAAAAAAACAAAAAACAGCGGAATAATGTGCACACAACTTCACAATCCTATGTCTTGTGTCTATAAAGCTGTGATTTTTTTTTGTGATTAAATGTTTTAATTGCCACCATCCCCAAATGATGAAAATCATGTACACGTCAGTCCGCTAATGGAAATGTTTAACTGACAAATTGAAAAGTTACAGCTTAATAAAATGTAAATTACATGAACTATTTTAAATGTACCCTGACGTTTCCCTCAGGAGTCCTAAATCGAGTTACACGGTAGATTGGTGTGGGGTGACCTAACTATTTTTTCTCTGTATGTGGTTCCTCAGCTTCCTGGTGGATTATGACTAACAACTAGCAAGTGAATCCAGAATGTCACATCTCCTGCCTACACTGTCACACGGACAAAGACACACTGGTGTATCAAACCTCTCACCCACACATGCAACACGCAAACACACACACACATACACACATACACACACACACACAGACAAACACACACGCACACAGACGAATTAAAAGGCATCCATGTGTTTGAAAGCAACAGGAGACAGAGACAATGCCGTCATACAGCGTTCTCCAGCAGCATCTTTTAATGTTCCTCTGTCTACGACAGCTTATTATTGTGCCGCTTATATCAAAAGGGATAGTTGCACCCTATAGCCGATACTGACTTGAAAGTGACTGATTCTCTGCAATGCAAAAGCCTGTCTCTTACCCGGCCTCCTCTCTCCTGCAGTGTTTGTCCTTTTATTATGCCAGTGGAGAACAATCAAAAAGAACCTAGTATAGGCTACTAGAGCACATCCAATCGAGATGAAAATTACCATGCCAGTAGTGTCATTGTGCTTTTGATGAGTTATTTACTGTTTGAATACAATTACAGTAGGAAGAATCAGCAGAGAGGATGAAGAGATGAAGGTTTCCGCAGCCTAAACATGCATGCTGATGACTGTGGCCAACAGCTTTCAGTAATAGTTCCTTTAACCCCTGGCTGCACGTGCTGTATGATACTGTAGCACTGTTATTCTTTCATTAGCTACTGTCATGTGCACAGAAGGTAAAAAAAAAAGAAAAGCTATTGATAAAAAAGCTACACCTGCCCTGACATCTGCAGTATAGACTAGTGGTCAGTTTATATTAGTTACATCTCCTCTGAGACACACTCTTTGTCTCAAAAAGTGGGGGTATTAAAAGGGATTAACACTTTGTGAGATTTCATTGCATCACTAAGTTATAATGACAGTATATAATGTATTTATTTTGGTTATGGTAGAGTATTCCATCTGTACATATGGAACACGGATATATTCATATTTCTGTTGTGTCTTGGTTTCGTAATGTAGCCTGTACCCCACCAATTGTAAACAAACTAAAAAGCAACTGTAATAAAATCATTAAAGCTACTAATTGTTTTGACAGGTGAAAAAGCCTCTGAATCTTCATTTTGACAGATAGTTATCTCTGATAGTGCACACAGTGACGAATCATGTAATTATTATATCACTCGTCTTTTTAGCACTGATTTTCACCCAAGACGTATGTCTGGATGAATAGCTTGTTTGGTGTTCTTCAGCAGGAAGTTGCTAACTTGTCTCTCTGCCATCTGGTGTCAGGAGGTAATTTACAATAAGTTTCTCCAGGCTTTTTTGTTCTCAGACTTGAAAGGAACAAAACAAATGTAACAATTTTAAAGAGGATTAAAAAGCTCAGTAGAGTGTCCAAGTTGGATTATTCTCAATGGGTACATCACAAGCAACTGCTTTCACATTACATATTGTCATTTAAATCAATGTCAATACCAACAATATTAAATTGATGCTTCTTTAAGTGGATTCACCAGTGAATTTGAGGTGATTGCATATACCAGATGAGTCTGGATTTAATTCAAGTAAGGTTTAGAAATCCAAATAATCCAATAAACAACAAAACAAAACATATTAGCCTGAAATGGTTTTCAATTCTTTACCATCAAAACTCCATTTCTGTTCATACTTTGACCAAACACTGAGATAAGGACAGCACTTAAAATTAATTTGAGGTTTCTGTGGATCACACTAGACACTGACCAAGATTACCTGTATGAGCAGAATGCAGGACAATTATTGAGTCCTACAGACCCAACTATGACTACTATGACCCGTGTATTAGCTTCGCCAGGTTCAACCCATTCTCATGAACGGGTTATGTATGATATCGCACGAATAGTTATGCACACTAACACGTACGAAATCATATGGAAACTAGGAGACAGCCAGCTGGTCACGAGACACCAGCTACTGAGCGGCAGATGCTAACTGTTTAAGCTGCTTCAGAGCTTTGTGACGTGGGTGCAGACCTCCGTCACAGCTCGCCGTAGCAGCGGCAGTTGGTAGATGTGTTTAGCCGCTACAGAGCTCTGTGACACCGTCGGTGGTGCTTCGCATGGGGCTCCGTCAGGTCAGCAATTGTTGGTGGTTCAGTTACCCGAGCTCACAGCTGCTGGTCATTTTGGCGGAGATTGCGGTTAAGTTTAGATAAGAAAAAGTGAGCGTTGTGCGAAAAGAAAGTTAAATTTTACTTACTTACCTGGAAACTTTATACATTTTTTGTCTGCTATATCTTTACTAAATTTACTTCTGATACTTATGCGACAAATCAACTATGTAGAGCCCACACATGGGCCGTTGATGAAAAAATTGATGGCTAATTGCAAATTTTGTGCGACTGTGTTGGAGTTCAGAAGCTTCACAGTCTAACGTGACAGCCGGCCGGTGGCTTTTATAGGATTAACTGGAACTAGTGCTGTCAAACGATTCAAATAGTTAACAACAATTAAACGCATTTAATCACACATTTTTAAGTGCGTAGACGCAGAGGAGTCTGCGGGGCTACGCCTTTGATTCTACCTAAAACGGCCTTTAAGGTTTTGTAACAGCAGCAGTCAATGTGGTGCTCACAGTTAAAAAAAAAAACAACAACGTGAAAATCATATCATTTTGTAGCTTTTTGAACATGTGTTTTGTGAGAACAGGCTGCCAGGTTGCATATCTAGGAGTTTTTAGATTACTATGCTAGAAATTACCTGGTGTTTTAAAACTCAGACAAGAAGTTAGGAGCCACTGCAATTACACCATTACACAAATGCAGGATTTATTCTCTCCAATGCTGCAATACAAATGTAGCAACAGTGCACTGCGGTATATACATACATATTTATATATATATATATATATATATACAGTACAACATCTGATTGCATGATTACTGGCAAATTGAAGCCCTATCTTCAGCCTCCTGTCAGGCAGGCTGTCTGCTGATAAAACCAAATGAATATATTGTGGCAATCTGGACTGTAGATGAGGCTGGAAGGAGGTGTACCCACACCTCCTGTTCCTCATCTGTTGAACACTTAGGGACAAGTGCCACCACTCCATATATTACCAACCCTGGAGAGAAGGGTCCATGCCACATCAAATTATAGGTAACAAAAAAAATCTGAATTTTGAGGAACATTTCCAGAAGATGTCACAGACAGATAAAGGATACAAATGTGTTTCTTGATAGAAACAAATCACAAACATTATACAGTATTTCTTTTTCTCTTTCCAACTGTTCTCCCAAAATAAACTGCGGCTAGAAAAAAAACCCAATTAAAACACAAGTGTTTCAACACAGTTCATTCAAACCTGTTCCTCTGAAGTCAAAGGAATACATTTGGGAAATACTCCTTTCAATGAGAAGATCTAAACTCAGTAAGGAGAGGCTCCCTGTGAATTCCTCATACATACAGTAGGTATATTTTAATCCGGTGCGGGAATGGCGAACCCTGCCACTGACAATGACTATCACTAAATAAAATGCTGTTTAATTTACAAAAATCTCAAGGATTGTGACATTTAAATGCATCAATAGTGTGCTTTTAAATGTAAATACCTCAGAGTCTCTAACAAAACCTTTTGAGCGCTATTCTAACTGATTTATTATATATCTTGGAGATACAGCAGAGATTAACTCACTGAGTCTCTGTTTCATTTTGCAGACAATATAGATATTCAGTTGTTGTTGCTGCTGCTCCTGCTGGATAAGAGATGTGTATAGTGAAACCCCTGTGGAATGCAATATTCTCTGAAAATACAACTCAGGAGTCTCAGAAGATTTCTTCTTGCAGTTGCACATTCCAATGAGATACTGAAACAACATAAGCACTGATTGACTTCTTTTGCTGGATAGATGCCTCATGTGAGCATTACTTTGAATATGGCACATTTCAATACTTCTTTTAATTAAATCAAATGTTCCTATGATTCATTTTCTGGTCTTGAAATGTACCTTTCTGATAAGGGAAAAGGTTGTGGGACACTGATGAATAGCAAATTATTTTTTATTTAAGTTATTACAGTTATTGGAATACCACTGTGCACCTTTTCTCCAGCAGGTTTAAACAAAAGAGGCCTTTTTTATTCATGCAGGTGACCTTGACTCTGATGTGGGCAAACACAGGTCATCACTTCAGGGAGCCCAGGGCTACGGCAAAGGTGACCAAGTAACATCTGTTGTCCTGTTTCATTCATCCCTATTGCCATTTCCTCCTCCTTACTTTATCGTGTAGAAGACAGCACAGAAGGCATCCAAAGTCAAATGCTTGTGTCTCCCGTCTGTGTTTGTGTTGGAAGAATAAAAGTTGTGAATGTAGAAGATTTCGGAAAACATTGAACAATGTCAACACAATGGCACAAGATATTTTACAATCTGATCTGTCAGAGTGTTTCAGCTCACAGACACAACTATACAACCATATGTGAGGTCAAAGAACAGCAAATAAAAAGAGCAAGTTCTTGAGATTACCATTAGTACACAACATGATAAATTATTGTTGCGTGTCTGACGTGTTCAAGTGCAACTTATCTCCACCGAAACCCAAAGACTGTGGGCCAAAGGTGAGACAGGAACAGCTGTTGTCCTATTTCATGCCTCAGTTTGTTCATTTCCTTCACCCTGGAAACTTGATTGTGTGGGAGGTAACATGATGAAAGGGCGACTCGACTCTCAAAGGCTGAGTCACTCGTCCTTCTTTACTTCAAGACTTGTTACACTGACTTGGGTTTTTGCAAATGTTTCTGTATCAATTATTAAATAGATCATTGTCCTGTTATGCAGAACATAAGAGCTACATTTTATGCAGTGTCTTTGTTACAATGTAGGCCCAGCACAGCAGCAGCAGTCTTCAAAAGAATTCTCAAAATCAATTACTGTTACTCCTGTCCTTGAGGTACATTAAGTGTTCATAAAAGCGTTATGTCAAAAACCACTTGCACATTTTACAAAGGAACAGAGCATGTAATAAAACTGTCTGTGAGGAGAGATGTGAAGATGTTAAAAAGACAGATGGGGAAGAACAGTTTTATCATCAAAATGGGTTTTTCAGTGTCATGTAATGTCTGTCATGGGAGTAAGATACCGCTCAAGTGAACTTTTTGTCTCTTTGCGATAACAAACTGTGACAGATCCTTCAACACCATCATATAATTCATAATAATATAAAATATCGACCAGAGGTGACAGACACAATGTTAGCTCCCTGTACATCGCTACATTTTTGAGTTTGTTTGTGTAATGCACTGGATTTGTGTGCCATTTAGACCGTAATGTTGTCAACCTTAATTATCCTTACTTTCATTTTCTTAAAACTGTGCCATTTTCAGCGTGTAGCTGGTTAGCTCTGAGGTTCTGGTTGTTGTTGCTAAAGCCGACAGAGTTTGAGAAAATAATAATTTAACAACTATTCAATTGATTGCCATGACATTTGGTACAGAGATTCATTCTCCCCAGATCCTAAATCCTACGGATTTTGATGATCTTTGTTCTCTAGCTCCACCATGTGGTTCACATGTTTTGCTTTTAGTGAGATGTCATCTGTCAACAACTGTTGGATCTTTGCCATGGAATTTGGTCCAGATATCAATGTTCCCCTCAGGATTATTATAAGAACTTTAGCAATCCCTTGACTTGTTATCTACTGCCACCATCAGGTCTAAAATTTTACTTTGGTTGCCAAGCTGTTTTCAATAAATATAAATGAAGATATTAACTTAATGCTGTAGGACCCAAGAACATATATACCGTATACACATAAAATAAAAAATAATCTATCCCTTAAAACAGCATGTTTCTATCCATCATTCAAGATTCACATATGGACCAGATAAGTAAAAACACGTTTTAAGAAAAAGTAGGCATTCAAGAGAAACTTGAAAGGTTTACTGTACTTTTGTGTTTGTGATATAACTGCCATATCTTTAAAGGTCATTGCAGACATTGTTAAATGTAGACTTTCATCACTCTGCCGCCAGTAAGAAGTCAGGACAGAAACTGCAGTAGGCACATCATCAAACCAGTCTCCCTCGACAATCAGTACACGACTGTGCACTGATTAAAGGACTGTTGGGTACCTCACCACACACTGAGTTTATCTCCATTCCGAGACTTGTGGGCCAAGAGCTACCAATTCTTAAAATGGTAACAAAAAAATCCACAGGAAACAGTCTCACAACATATAGAGGTATTACAACTCCAAATGTAAATAGAGGAAGTGTCCAATACTCGTACACAGGCCTGTATAACTTTCACAACGCATGCATAAAGTTCAGAAAGTTATGCCATGCTACTGTGTGAAGCCCTCGGCTATTACTTTCAAAATTAGCCCAGGAGCCTACCATGTTTATTGATCACCTTTGAGATGTCTCCACACCTTGATTGAAGTGCTTCTTTGGTAAATTCAATTGATTGGCCGTGAAAAGGCACACATCTGTCCACATAAGATCTCACAGCTGTCAATACATATCAGAGCAAAATCCAAGTCATGAGGTGGAAAGAACTGCCTGCAGAGCTCAGAGACAGGACTGTGTCAAGGCACAGATCTGGGAGAAGGAAAAATTCTGCTTCACTGAAGGTTTACCAAGAGCACAGTGGTCTCCATAATTCCTAAATGAAAGAGGTTTTGCCCAGGCAGGGCTCTTCAGATGGCTGCCCGGCCAAACTGAGCAATCAGAGGGAGAATGGCCTTGTCAAAAGAGGTGACCAAGAACCTATAAGAATCTGGCAGAGCTCCAGAGATCCTGTGTGGAAAAGGGAGAAACATCCAGAAGAACAACCTTTACTGCAACTATCCACTTATCCGGGATTTATGACAGCTTGGAAGCCTCTCTTCAGCCAAGACAACACAGGAGGGACTTAGGGTCAAGTCCTCAAGTGGCCCATCAGTCAGAGCCCAGACTTGAACCCAATCAAACGTCTCTGGAGAGACCTGAAAATGGCTGTCGATTGACGGCCCCTATTCAACCTGACAGAACATGAGAGGATCTGCGGAGAATCCTGGCAGAAAATCCACAAATCCAGGTGAGTAAAGCCTATTGCATCTAAAAGGCTCGAGGTTGTATCGCTTGATTGCAGTGTCAAGGGTTTTAATAATTATGTCAATGTGACATTTCATTCATGTCATTATGGGGAAAGAGTCTGGATACTTTCTAACATGTGTAGTGCAAAACACCTGCATATACAGATCCATGTTAATGACAAGATAAAAACCTGCAAGCAGTTTTGCTGTGTCCATGACATCCGAGCCACAGCATGAAACCACTTAATATCTTACCTTCAGGATAACACAGACGTCACGATTTTGCTAGACAGGCCCTGAAACAAATAACAATGCTAATTCTGGCATACATGCCGACACACAATTACCTCTACAAACAACAGATGAGTCATGTTTTCATTTTTAGATCTAATATCATGTTTTTTGAAGACCTGTGCTTTGAACTGGAACAAAGCTGCTTAAAAAGACAGCAGCTTTTAAAAAGATGTACTTTCGTCAATTAAGAACTATGCCGATACCTACAGTGGTGGTCTCTAACCAAGTACAGTCACGCATGTATTGTACTTAACCCTTAACCACAAATTTAAGGTTATTGTACTGTGTTTAAATATTTCTACCCCACATTTT
Organism: Etheostoma spectabile; assembly: GCF_008692095.1. Classification (NCBI taxonomy): domain Eukaryota; kingdom Metazoa; phylum Chordata; class Actinopteri; order Perciformes; family Percidae; genus Etheostoma; species Etheostoma spectabile. The sequence goes on along the minus strand of NC_045736.1, from coordinate 8,960,734 downwards.
AGATGGGAACATGCATACATTATTTGACAGCTGCCGGTACTAGTTTCTTTGCAGATTAAAAATACTATTACATTTACTTTACTGATAATAAAGTATTTTATTCACAATGTGGTGTTACTATTGGTATTTGTTCTCTCTGTGAGACCAAAATGCTCATCAGACTAAAAATAGTCATGCTTTGGGATTATTTTGTAGAATTTATAATGCCATAGATGAGGAATTGTGGACTGACGAGTTTTGAAGTCCCAGTGATCACCTACTGCCTTTGTCAAAGATTTTTGCAACAATTCCCCCACATATAGGGTCTTCTGACTTGGCAGCAAGATTCAAAGCAATGACACTTCACTTCTTAAAGTATAGCTTATACTGCCACTCTGTGGTTACAGACAAAATGACATATTTCTGCTGCCTGTTGCCATCTGTTTGTGATATTTAGCTTCTTCGAAGTGAAACACAATGCTGACTAAAGTAACAGTTGAAGTATCCTCTCCTGTAAACACCGTTCCGTTTAACACAGAACCTTAGCATGTGCTGATTTGAATAATTTTTACCTTCAGGTGGAAAACATCATACATCATGCATGAATTTCCATCCACTTTAGAATTATTCAATCACTGGGAGAGCCTTCTTATTATTTCATACCTGAATTCACAGATGCCTCTTGCATATTTGAACAGGAGTCACTGAATGATTCACAACATTCAGACAAAGAGGATGCCAAAAATACAGAGGTGTGCGGCTTTTGAAAAAATAACCTCCCCATTTGTGCAGGAAAACACGTTTATTGAAGAAGCAACTGCTGTCTATAATTTGATTCATTCTAAGACACTTTAAAACATGTTGAATTAAGTTATGTATAAATATGTTGTGAGTTTAAAATAGCACAAAATTAAAGCAACAGTGCTCTTGGTATTACAGGATTACAATTAGAATTAATAATATACACATATATATATATATATATAGAGTTTATAAATGGATGTGTGGCTTTTGTATCAAATTTACACTGACTATGTAGGCACAATAGCAGATGATTATATACATTTACCATTGATCAAAGAGAAGTTAGTTTATAATACATTTTAATTAAGTCAGGCTATATCACCATGTGTTTTATTTTGTTTTACTTCATCACATATTCCATATATAAAGTCAATCCGAGAAAACACACAAAACAGTGTTGAAGTAGTTCTATTTCTTTATTTCATACTTCATGTCAAAATGTCTTTTTTCATATGAAGTTATGCCTCATAACAAAAAACAACGTGTTTAAAGAACAAAGAAAATCGTGGCTCACAAAATAAAGGCATTCTCTCATAATATTCTTTACAAAGTCATCTCACAATGAACGAAAAAAACAAGAACAATGTCTCAGTTGTAACAGCAGACTACAATAAACTTTTGACTTGAACCTAACTGCAACAAAAGAAAAAAACAACAACAACAGAATGATCTGTGCATACAAATACAGTTTTGCTCCTGAGATTCTCTGTGGGAACGAGTCGCTGCTCTAAAACTCCACCGAGGCAATGTAAGCACCAGTGGGAATTTTCTCCCTTTTAATAATTTCAAATTGAAGTGAAACAGATTTAACTGTCACCCCTTAATCTCTCCTTTTGTTAAAACTTGTACTTGAAAAGCTGTCCGATGCAAACATTGCGTTGGTCTAAGATTTGAAGCAACATCCGATCCCGCCATACACACAAACTGGTGACGCAAACAAGTGCCAAAATGAAACCGCAATCATAATAAAGTCTTAACTTCATCTTCTGCCTTCCTTCTTTCCTTCCTTCCTTCCTGTGCTTACTTGATCCAATCACCATCACCTTTCTCTCTGTTCTTTGAAGAAGACTGATAAACTGAAAAATAGTGACCAGAGTCATTATAAAAGTACATATGACGTGGGGTTAGTGTATAATTATCTCTGATTCACAAGGACATTTACAGGCAATGACAACAAATCTCTCTTTAGCGACTAAAAACTTTGGTGATGCAGAAACGGCTTGTGATACCTGAACACTTCACTATAATATTGCTTTGACAAAAGTTATCATATGCTGTACAATATTCACTGACGGCACAACCGTTTTGACACACGCAGTCACACATGAAAAACCTGACAAGATTGGCGAGCAGATATTTATGTATACAGGAGGAGGAGCTGCAGAAACGACTCTTATTGTCTGTCGGACTTTTCTTACAGGTCGAGGACAGATGCTTTATGGCTGGTACTATTACACTGTTTACATTTTCCACCACCACCTCCCTATTGTAAATCTATAGACATCAAAGTGAGAATATTGGGGGGGTTTGGGGGGTTGGGGGTTAAATCTCCACTGTCTTTTCTCATATGCCTCCCCTTTATAACTTCCTCCCCGCCGCCGGAGATAAACTCAGATCAATCATCAGTTTTTTTTTCAGCCCCTCGCAGATCCAAGATATGGGGTTTTTGGACGAAGACAGACACGTTTCCATCTGTTCGGGGAGATCTGTTCATCCAATAGATGCATTCGAGACGAGTCCTTCTGTTCTTTGCCAAAGCCAAAGTCCCAGTTGACATATCACTCAAACAGTCATCCATAATCTGTCCTTTTTTTTTTCTGCCAAAGTGTATGATGAAAAATCTGGAAACCTAACTTAACCCACGAATGGTTTCCTCTTGCTCGCTGCTGATTCAATTCTTCCCCAGTAAGAAAGAGGATCGGCGACACGTTCACCACTGATGTCCTTCGACCTCCTAGTGTCCGTTGGTCTCAGGGGCCGAGGCAGGGGTGGAAGGGGTGGAGGAGCGAGACGCGACCAAGGCCTTCTCTCCCACAGGACTGGAGACTGAAGAAACAGCGTCGAGGGCCTTGACCCCGACCAGGCCGACAGGAGACACCCCGGCTGCTGCTGCTGCTGCTGCCCTGCTTGCGGTGATGGCGGAAACTGGTTTGGGTGTAGCCTGGAGTCCTGGGCTGCAGATGAGGTGATGCCTCTCCCAGTCTTTGTGCTGGCAGAAGGAGCCGCAGTAGCGAGCGGCATTGCAGCCGCTGCACGTCTCGCTAGCTTTGCGGCCACAATTCCAGCAACACTGAGGAAGTAAAGAGAGACGATTAAGTTTTCGCAGGAAGGTAAGGAGAGGAAAGAAGTGTCTCACATGCAGATTTGTGTCCTCACATTGGTAAGCTTCTTCCAAAACCGAAACCGAACATTTGCCAATTTACAAATCAGCCACATATGGAGCAACGCTGCTATTACAAAGTTGTGTTCCTTGCCACCTGATGTATTTAAGTCCGGCATTAACTCTCTTTTTTCTTGCTCTCCAGCAGCCCTGAATGACATTTTTTAGTTACTTAATGCTCCACTATGTCTTTGTCTGTCTTTTGTTGGGCTAACAGTGGAGTTTTAGAGCTTTTTAACTAAAAACAGCGGTCTGTTTTACAACACTGATGAGAGCAATGGGAGTGAACCAAAACAGTGGACTGCAAGATGTTGTATAGTTCCGTAAAGCTGAGTCGGACAGCAGGTGATAATTATGCGAGGATTCAACTGTCACTTGGATGTAGCCGTCTGTATGTTTCTAAAAGGCTAATTGTAAGATAAATGTAAAAACAAATAATCGTGTGTGCAGAATCCCTCTTTTTGATGCAGCACTATGACTGCAGGATACTTTAGAATCTCCACAATCTGTAGCTCTGCTCACCTCACTGGAGTCCTCCTGCTCATTGATGACCAAGATGGCATCCTCTTGAGCCTTCTTCTTCGCATCAGCCAGAGTCTTTTCCATCTTAGCCCTCTCAGAAGCAATCATTTCGAAAGCCTTCTGCTCAGCCTCTGCTACTGCCTTCTGAACCTCATCCATGGCCTGGCGCTTCACCTCATTCACCGCCTCTTCTATACATCAGGGGAGACAGAAGTCTTCTAAGTTTAAACTCTGCACAATCGCATCAGTCAAAAACAGGCCTCGGATCAGCAGTTTCATGTAATGTGTGTTCCAAACATTTACATCATGCATTCTCCTCTGTAATCTTGATTATTGCTTGAATAAAATGCATTATGATCAACTTTTTATTTTATTTAACTAAATATATAAGCTTTTTTTTTTTCAATAACACATCAATGATTTCAATTTTTAAATTTGATGGAGACCTTACCAGCTTTCCTCCAGATCTCATCTGTAACGTATGCCGAGCCTGGCCGTGGAGCGAAGTCGCGCTGGGGGTCTGTGGGAAAGCAGAGACAGAAGGGATTAGCACCTGCCTCGGCTTAGAAAGATATTAAGATGATTAATTGTAAAAAATAGTGGCTGAATTTATGACTGACCGCTCAATCAAGTTAACAAGTGCTTACACAGAAATGCCACAGAGGCAGACATTGGTATTATCTTCATCATGCAGTCTTTTATTTTATCCTCGATGCAAACAAGTCTGCATATCTAGACCACACAACCAATGTAATTGTTCTTTATCAGAGTCTCGGACTGATCTGAGATCTGACAGCTTTAGAAAGGAATGCGTCTGACTTGGACGGAATTGCGGACCGACAAGCTGTGTCAACATTCTGTCTGTCCCTTAAATTTCTCTTTCTCTCTTTTGCATCTCCATTTATTTATGTGTTTCTACCGGGCTCTGCCTCTCCAACAACGCCAACTGGCTCAACTCCTCATTCCCCATCTCTCATATCCTCCATCTCACCATTGCTGTCTCTCTTTTCCTTCATTTATATCCTCTCTCTCACTCTTCGACCAGGCCTGCAGTGCATACACCCTCCCTGCCGCCATTTCCACCCCCACCACAGTTTTCCTCCGCCCGAGCCCAGGCAAGCAGGCTGGCTTCCCGGCTGGGGGCCCAGATGGTGCTCAGGCGAGTCAGCCAGCTCTGGGTCTCTGAGCCTGCAGGATGGCAGAACGGCCCTTCTGTGGCCGATATGGCCGAGGCAAGTCCTGGCACCTGTCTGTGACTATGGACCAGCAGGGGGAAGGCAAGGCTGGCACTGGGAAAGAACCGTGCCAGTACACAGCAGACCAGGGAACTAACTGTGGAGTACTCACTATCACTGTGACTTAGCTGCAGTTCTTTTAATAACCACCAGACGGCATAAAGAGTACGGAATAGAAGAAAGGCTGCAATGGTTGGTGTTCAGACTTTTCAGAACCCTGGCCAGTAAGTACACCTCAGAATGTTCAGACCAACATATCATATTGTAAAAAAAAATAAACTCAGTGTTTAAATTCAGGTTTTGTATAATATTTAAGACGTTTAATGTCTAACCATGTGTCTAATGTGTGAATTGCCAACAGTTAAACCTTTCTTCCAAGAGATGTCTTGTTTTCCCAGGATCGGAGACGGATGCTTGTCTATGATGCTACTTCATATTTAACATAAAAGGATCAGTCACCCAAATAAGCATATAAAACTTAAATCACGGAGGAAAATTGTCTGTCAAAATTTCTCAAAACTTACAAATACAACAGCATGGTAATGATTTTATCGTAATTTGGGTGAACTGACCCACTTATGCCTAACAACTAACTGATTTCCATTGATTTGGCTTCATCCTGGGGTTCATGAAGCAATCTTCTTTTTTGGACCACAATAGGCGCCAATCACAGACATAACAACAGAGTTATTGGTTTCTGCGGCATAGCAATGTAATTGAAAAATAGCGGTACCCACCCGACTCTGCGGAGTGGGGGCTGTGTGTCTTTGAGAAGGGAGTCGAGCCTGAGCTGCCTTTGCGCGGGTCCTCCTGCTCGCTCGAACGCCGTCTCCAGTAGTTGAGCTCCTCGCGGTCTGACTCCTGGCATCGTCTGAGCACGCTCACTGACCTCCGTGTCTTTTCCACCATGTCCACAATGCAGTTCAGCACCTAGATGAAGGACACACAACATGATACGGGCGTGAGTGTGCTGTAAAGCTATTTATGAAATAAGTACTGTACATCTAAATCTTATCACTACACATTAAATGTAAAAGAATTTCAGCCTCTAATTTTGAGGCCAGTGTGTACTGTATAGGGAGTTGCTGTTTCAATTAGTAGCAAAATGTAAATTCCCCGCTTTAATGTATAACATCCAGATGTGCTAGTGATGTGTCATTGCTTTCATGCTGTGAGAAGTTCCAAACTCTTTAGTGTAGGACCTCAGTAAGAGGAATTACATTTTACATTCTTTCTATATCACAAGTCATTAGCAGTAGTTGTGTCTGTCTCCAGACTTACATGGTCCAGATGCCTCCATTCATCAGCCCACTCTCTGTCTGTCAGTCTGTGGTCCACCGGCTCCTCGCGGTAGCCTCCATTAGTGCCTGATCAAAACACGCAGAAGACAGACCACAGGCCAATGTGATTAACTTTCTTTTTAACGTAGCAAAGCCACAAGTGACAGTACATGAGTGAAAGGTTTGTGTGTGTCTTATGACAAAATAAACTCCTTGATACAGCGGCTTCATTATTTCACCACTATATATCTATCTTGTGATGGTCATACATTGGAATCCTTTTTTTTCACATAGCATAAGAGATGTGACTCTTACATCCAGAATTAAGAGTGGCAGCGATGAGGTAAAGTAAATTGGGAGCGGAAAATAAGAAACAAAAGATGCAGCAATTGACTGGTCGGATTGTGAGCAAGAAAGGTGGGGTGAAAAAGAAAAGGAGAAGCCTGTGATGCAAAACAGACTTCCAGCACCCAGAATCTGCACACATCTGGAAGTCAGCTGTCAACCACACACGCATACACGCACACACACACACCCCAAATGTCTCCCTTAGCACCTCCCCTCCTGGAGCTCACAGCATTCCAGTAGGGAGACACTCAGGCTGAGTGGAGTGGCTCCACTTCTAAACACAACCAGCCGGTCTGACACTCACTGTGGACCATTACGACCATAAATACACACACACACACACACACACACACACACACACACACACACACACACCTAATTCCAAAACCGTTGTTACACACACTGTGACTAAAGCATTACCTAATTTACATTTAACAGCATAATACTTTGCTCACACACAAGAAATTTCAATTTCCTTGTGGTAGTCATCCCAAAAGGATTTATAAAGAGAAGTCCAGGTCTAAGTCTAAGCTTTTTCTCAAACAGCGCCCCAAAACGTCTTGATACATGTCCATACACAAAGACTCACACTGACTACAAAGACCTAGCAAACCACAATCTACTAAAACTGAGTAACGAGCAGCCAACAAGAGGCCACATGCACACTAGGCCTGCTGAAAAGAATAATGATACACACACACACACACCACACACACACACACACACACATGCGCCTTCCCATCAACCACTTCTCTACTCCTGGTTCTCATCAGTGTTCATCAGTTCAAAGCCACGAGTGTGTGGACTGATGTGTTTATGTGTGTGTGGTGTGTGTGTGTGTGTGTGTGTGTGTGTGTGTGTGTGTGTGTGTGTGTGTGTGTGTTAAGTGGCGGCAGGCGGGCGGGAGGCTGTCAGACAAGGGACTAAGGCCTCGTAAACACAGCACCTCTCCCATGAACATATCAAGGTGTGTTTCTGTACGTGTGTGTGTGTGCGCACGCCTGGGTCTGTGAGCTACTGCTGTTTCCACTACTTGCTGACAAGCCCCAAATGGAGGGTAGATATACACCAGAGTAGATCTAACCCTCCCTGCCTGGACAGTATGGCTCTGTTTATACACATGTGGACTCCAGCGATATATACGGGGACGGCTACACAAACACACAGACCACCCGTTATCGCAGTGTGTCTGTTTTCAAGCTAAAGTAATTTGCAGAAATGTTATTTCTTGAATAATCAATGTTTACCTTATTAAATAACTGGTTAAATGTCAACAAGTATGTATCGTAGCATATAATTATCATCATCAAAATGAGGAGGAATAATAAACGACGGATGTGGTTTGTTTTTTCTAAACTGAATTTTTTTCACTACCAGCAGCCACGACTGCGATTGAGATTTACCTTCTCTTCAGGAAAGAAATAAAATGTCAGTAGGCATTAACTCTAAATGTTAAGAAAAAAAATGATTCCAAGAACCTTGGCCAAAAGAAATAATTTAATAAGCATCACGTACCAGGGAGTCTGGGCCTGTCTTTGAGCTCGCGGATCTCCAACATGCGTTGACTGTGCTCGCGGTGTAGAATGTGTGGTGCTGCGATGTCATCTAGGGCGTAGTGCTGCAAGGGTGGAGGGGTTGGGTGAAGCTGGGCGCTGAGGGGCAGCGGGTGGGCGGGGCTGTGTCGGGGAGCGGGGCTGATGGTGCAAATTCGTTTCGCGGCGGGCTCCATGGCTGCGGGTGGACGTTCGTGGAAACCGTTCTCTTTAGCTCTGAAGGAGAGATAGCGGTGGGGGGGTTTAAAAAAAAAAATGTACAAGAGGATGAAGGCTGGATGTGTATGATTCCACTCTGGTATACTTTAATCTAACCTGTTGGGGCTGTGTCTCTTGGTAACAGCCTCCGGAGGCTCCATCAGCAGCTCAGAGGAGTCTGGCGAGGAGGCCATGGTGGTGCTCAGCAGGAGATGCTCATGCTGGGACAGGTACTGGGCCGGGGTCTGCTTGGCTGCCCGTGCACAGTGGAGTAGCTCCCTCTGCAGAAGGGGAAGGTTTGCCTGGCAAGAAGTATATACAGTGGTGAGGTTTCATTCTAATTTGCAAGACTTTAGACTGACAGACCGAGGGAAGAGGTAAATTAAGAAATCAGCCTATTTTTTTTAATATGATAGAGCATCCCTGTTGAAATGTTTGCCGCTCACATATCCAGTTACATATCACAGTTATCACCAGTATACAATGTAAACAGAAATACAGCATAGACAAAATCACACATAGAGGAAAGGAACAGGTCACACGTTGCAGTTTCATTTTTGAATTACATGACATTTTAACATATATTTAACATATGTTTAGGGCATCTAACTGGGACGTTGGTAAGACAACATTTGGTTCAACCATCTATCAGCTGATTTAAATAGCTCACGTTACTGTATTGTGTGAATAGTTAAATTCATTTAATATTGTAATTGTCGCTCTCTTTTTTGGGATGCAAATGTTCCACTAAAAGAAGTTCCTTCCCAAGACTATTTTGCAGAACGTTTTCTCCTCCTATCCTAAAATGTACTGTATGTGTGGTGTTGCCAGACATTACTTCCCAGCACTGTGGAGATTGGTCTGGCAATCCGAAACTAGTCATACCTCACATACTTCACAGGCAGATAGAGACATAAAAAAGAGAAGCACCATTCAGCTTGTTATTAAAGTAGTGGAAGAGAGTTCTGAAGCATGCAGCCCAGAACTGTCCTAGAAAGACCACCTGCACACTGTAACAGAGCTAAAAGACACAGTGTACATATGCCTCCTAGGGACGACGCCTTAGTGGGAGTAAGAGGGTTTTAAGGAGGGGCGGGGGGGGGGGCAT
>NC_045736.1:8937323-8951317 GCF_008692095.1 Etheostoma spectabile | reverse complement strand
CTGTAAGGCTCAATTTGGGTCTGGGTGTTGTTCTGTGGCTGCCTCCATGGTGGCTGTGGCTTCCCTTGCTAAGCGGCTGCTGAAGTTGGTTACTAAGCGCAATACTTTGGTCACACATATATTATACTGACGATTGAGGCTTTAGAACTTTTCATAACAGATGATTTACAGACTCCACATCTCCCTCATTCCTTACCTTCTCTCTTTTTGTATTTATTTATCTGTGACTGTGTCCGTCCTATCTTTCCATCTCGCTTTTGTTCCATTCATTTCACTAATTAGGAACAGACTCTGGTGTGTTTGCAATTACGCCGCTTCCTCACTCCCTCATTCTCCGTCTTCTTGAGAAACCAACTAAATAACCATATCGTTCTCATTTTGTGACTCTGCCTTTCTCCTACATTGCAACGCTGTCAGCCAATTTATTTCTGTAAACTTAGTGCCCCTATCTCCTATAATCTGAGCCGTTCTGCTCTGTCTTCACCAGCTACAGCATCTCTCTCTATAGGAGTACCTTCTTCCCAATGATACTGATATCTCTGCTTAATTCTCTACTCTGTGTCTCTTACACCACTGCCGTCTCTTTGGCCTGTCTCCCATGCTCACTTTGCCTCCCTTCTTTCCCTGGGGCCCTGGCCAGCGGACACATGTGCTGTGTGTCAGTTGAGCAGAGGGCTCTCTGAGGTTCAGCGGGGCAGATGCTAGATTGGCGGCGCCATGGCAGCTGAATGCTCTTTTAACGGGACAGCGGCTCCATATGGCACACTGAAACCCATAAAAAAGGGAAGGGAACACTTTATAGGCATGTTTCACACTTCCGATTTCCCACTTTTCCCTCTCTCCTCTTCACCCACGTCTCTCTCTTTTCCACTTCCTTACCCGCTGACTTTGTCCCATCTGTCGATTTCTCCCCCACTCGGTCTTTCTTTCTTTCTTAAGACAGACTACTCTCAAGGAGTTGGAATTAAGTTGTGGGGACCCCCACCCCCCTCGTAATAAATTAGTAGAAGGAGGGGAACAGAGGTTTCTTGTCTCAGCGCTCTCAGGCAGACAGATGGAGCGGCTCCAAAGGTGAGTAAGAGGTAAGTGTGGAAAAGGAGCACACACTTTTGACTGCTTGAAGTTACAGCGGTACAACTGACTTAAAGATTTATGGGCTGCTTTACCGAGGGGAGCTCCTAAAATGTATACTCTTGCAGACTCCCCTGGTTACAAAAGGGGCTCAAGAGGCTGTTTAACACACACACATTCATCTGTTGCTTGTCAAGTCAACAAGCACATCTTGATAGTTCCTTTGAACTGCCGAGAAGCCATTTATTCAATTAGAAAACCTACACAGATGCCTATTTATAGACTACTGCATTGTGTCCTGGAAACACAGTAACAAAGTCTAATGAATGCATTACTTTTCCATCATGACTCACAAGCATTGATGTGATTGCCCATAGATTATTCAGACCATACTGTAAGAGTGTTGGGTTGATGTCAAGGACCATCTCTTCATCACTTGTTATTCTGCAATTAATAATGCCTCAGCCGAGAGAAGTGAGGGTGTTTTTCTCCTCGGGGCTACAGGCTAACCATAGGGTGTAAGGTTGAAAACTTAAACCGAGAGGGGGAAGAAAAATACTGCAGCACAGAAAAAAAGAAGTAGTCCAACGGAATAATGCAAAGCAAATGTGGAAAGAGAGGGGGAGGTTGGAGATGTGTTTACCTTTAGAAAAGGAATAACAAAGGGCCGTAAAGGGAAGTTGGTGGCCTCCTGAAGCCGAGAATGGAATTCCTCAATGGTAACTGTCGAATTCTAGGAGACAGGGATAGTAAAGATTTTTAAAAAAAAGTCTTGGAGAGAAGACAAAATGCCAAATACATTTTCTACAATAATTATCTTTTACAGAAGGACTTACAACGAGGGCCAGAACCAGGCTTCGGACGCTGTCTCCGATCTCAGGAGAGATGTCGTTGCCAAACTGCTGCAGCGTGGTCAGGAAACGTTTCAGCTTGCTCAGCTGGCGAGCCCCGCAGGTGGCCGGCAGCTGCTGGTTGGCCAGCGACGAGGAAGAGGAAGAGGACGGTCCGTTGCTGTAACGCTGCGGTGGAGATGGCACTGCGTTCAGGGTTGGTGGGGAATGATGATTCCCATTGGTCACTGGGGAGGAAAGGTGAGATCAAGAGGTGGAGAAATTAAAACAATAAAGTGGTTACATGCTATGAACCCACTAATGAGATGAAGGATGCCATTTGCAAAAAAACAACACAAGCTACACATTTGGCTTATGAGAATTCAAACATTTGGCTGGAAATGACGAGAAGTGACGCCACAGGCTTGCTGGGGATAATATCAAAGAAACTCAACTACACAACGAAAGAATTCAAGAATGACCCTTACATGCTGTGGTGGAAAAGGAGGCCGGGCGAGGGCCGCTGGGGTTGACAGAAGGCAGGGGTGGCATAGTGGAGCTCGCGCTGCTGCTGGGGGCTGATCTGGAATGAGTCTTAGCATCCACAGGAGAACCGGGCATGGCAGGGCTCTTCTTCTCTCTACTGTCTGTAGAGAGAGAGAGAGAGAGAGAGAGAGAGAGAGAGAGAGAGAGAGAGAGAGAGAGAGAGATCAGCTGTGGGTCAAAAACCAGAACCCATTTAAAAATGTTGCCTCAGTATACCACTTTCTCTATATTAAATGAACAGTGCACACACAAATGTACAAAACAAGTTTAAAAAGATAAGATTTTGTTTAAAATTATAGACATAAATGAAGGAATTTAACTCACCATAGCGCCCACATGAGAAATAAACAAATTATGAGACATGTTTTGCTTTTCCTATCAGCTCAATAGTTTGAATCAATGCAAAAGCTTCTGTTCTATAGACACAACAGAAAACAAAACTCTCCCCCCCCCCCCCCCCCCCCCCCCCCCCCCCCCCCCCCCCACCTTCCTCCCACCCAGCCTACTTTGCTTCATACAACGCATACTGTCAGGGCACCAACCACCCTGCCTCCTCCCATCAAAGAGCCAGATGTCTAAAGTTTAGCCCCTCACTCCCAACTATTCAGATCAATAACAGAAGAAATGCTGAAGAAGCCTATTGTGTGGGAGAAGAATGACCCCTCATTGAGCTCCCCAGCAAATGGGGGGGAAGAGAAAAAAGAGACAGAGAGAGAAAGGGACGGAGTTATTTCACGCTTTACTAACACGATCGGCAAAGCTTTTGAATGTTAAACGCAACTTCTCAATATGCTATTGCCGCTGAATGAGACCACCAGATAAGTGGTATGGAGAAAGTGAAATGAGGGTGTGGCGGTGGGGAGATGTGGGATCAGAAGCCGTCTTTGTCTCCTGGAGATCCATGAAGGCAGGGTCCCGTCTCCATTTAGAGTGGATCAGACTTTTCTAACTGCTTCAAGAATGGACGATTAATAGACAAGCATGGTCTCACGGGTCATGGGTCAGCAGAGAGCAGCTTTTTAAATGTGGTTTCATGGTTTTAGGGCTTTGGCTTCAATGGCACCCTTTATATCTTTTTCACAGCTATGAACTCGGCATGGCCTTGAGCCACAGGGTCCCAGTTTATAAAGGCTTACTTGGAAGGTTTAAGCTGTCAGTAGGTAACTCATGAGAACTCGATAAGGAGAAATTACACCCATTGAATGAATAAAAACAGCATTGTAGATTATGTGAGTGCAAAAACAACATACAAAAAGCAATGCATTAAGAATTCAGAGGAAAGTTAAATTACAAAAGCATAATATATATATAAAAGCATGCACATATAAAAATAGCCTTAGCCTTGCCTGCCTTTAAAAGAGTCAATCTATCTGCAGACTTTCTCAATCTGCCCTATGCAACTTATCTGTCATGTCGGCAACTCATTATACAGCGTTGAATGTCCCTCCTTTTGCGGTCCTCTCTTCTTCTCGTCCTCTCTCTTTCCCTTTCCCTCATATTCATTCTCAGCCCTGTGGCCTGGCTGCCATCACTCCACCTGTTCACCAACATAGGGGGCAGGAAGGAGGGTTCTATGCAGACATTTGGACTGTCGTACCCACCACATGCACCGTCTGCCAGTGCACCGCAGGAAGCAGCCTGCAGCACGCACACACACCGGTTCCAAAGCTCTGCACACTCCATCCGTATGGCCAGGAAATTAGACTGACATCTCAATAACAGAATCAACGGGGCATATGTCAAGACTGCTACCATGTAAACAATTTCATATGTACACATGGGTAGAATTTGGTCAGCTTGTGCTATACAGCATTCACAAGTCGACATGTTAACACATCATCAACAGTTCTCCAGTGGCAGTGAACAGTGTTTTGTCCACATCCTTGTATGAGCTTCATGTCGGCCAATTGTGTTTGACAGGTCCACGTGATGCCATAGAACATAAACATTCACAACAAATGTGTCGTACATATGTCTCATTGTGCATCCCATGTCAGAATCAAACTGAGAAATTAGGTTACAGCTGCGTCATGCATCTTAAGATGTGACAGGCTCTGCTGTGCCAGAGGTACTCACCAAAAAAGGAGACATCAGGTGTGTGTGCATGTAGTGCTGACAGCCCAGAGAGAATTGCCTCTGCTTGTCAGTTAGACAGTGTGCATTGCTGGATGACTTCATCTAGCTTGCAAGCACCTGAGCTCATCGTATATAGTCACAGAACTGTCAGGGGAAGCAGCTGTTAAACAGCAGCCACACACACACACACACACACACACACATACACACACACACACACACACACATACTGTACAAAGTGGTCCAATGTTAACTCAGGTGAATGTTGGCTTAGAGGAGGATGTGGGGCGTTTGTCTGGCCTAAATGCCACCTTTCATCTTTGCTCTAATGGAACAAAGGCCAGGTACACAAAGCTCCTCACTACACATAAACAGGATTACAAGGAAGTGCCACGATGCATAGAGACAACCTTTTGAGGCAAAGGGGATAACACTGTGAGCAGACCAATGCAACCTGAATATGAAGCTGGGAACCAGAAGGCTTCATCCACTCTCATTTAATAATATTCATATTATTTATAAATTCTGCTCACTGTTCCATGCTGCTGTTCTTCCTATTGCTTCTTAAACAGATGATATACAGGTCTACACATAATCTTGTAATATACTCAAGCTTACTTATTTGCTTTCTACAACAGTTGTTAATGCACGGATGGAAAACTATAGTGTGCATCTGTGGTGATGGCTGTTGCTAGCCAGGTGTTCCTTGTTTGTTCAGCTTCAGGTGACCCGCGTCTGCATTAAAACATTCAATCGTCTTTAATTGCCCCTGCAGGTGATGATTTAGAATGAGTCTCGGGAAGTGACCAAGAGCGTTCAGTAAGAGAAAGAGAGAGAGAGAGAGAGAGAGAGAGAGAGAGAGAGAGAGAGAGAGAGAGAGACAGACGAGGGATATTCTCACTGAGCCACTGCTGTGACTGAAGGCAATCCATTAAATGATGAAATTGGAAACGACGAGACAAATAAATTGCGGAGAACATTCATTAACCACCTTACGTGAAGTGAGGATGGATTTCCTACTTTGAGTCAGTGAAAATAAATTACACTTGATGTGCTGTATACATAAATGTGTTCAGAGTTAAACCATGAGCTTATTAAACCCTAACTCCGAAGTTTCAACTCTGTGGCAGCTGTGAGTCACAAGGCGTGTGTGTGTGTGTGTGTGTTTGTGTTTGTGTGTGTTTGTGCGAGGGTGTGTGGTGATGTAGGATTGTGTGTGTGTTTATCGTGCCACACTGCTATCTCTGTCCTGTCATTGTAGATGAGGTGAAAGAAGATGTAACACAGGCCTGACTAATTTATCATGCAGCAAAAAGACAATTCAGCGCATGTGCAATGCTACAACTATGCGGGCCCAGAGACACACACAGACACACACATTCTACTCTTTGTGTCAAGAAATTAAACTTAATCAACTCTCTAACTATCTATTCAAATGTTTAATAAAATGTTGGTGTAGCATTTTTCTGTCAACCGTCACCCCTACTCGCACCATTTGAAACAAAAAACAATCCCTAATTTTAAACAACAGCTTAACTGAAACAGCAGAGAGTAGGCCAACATTAGATTTGAAAATGAACTAGGGGGGATAATGATAATAGAACAAACCCCAGTGTAAACAGAAAGAATGGTGAGACATATAAGGAGTGGAAAAAGGGATGAAGTGAAAGAGATAAAGAAAAAATGAGGAATTGTCTTGAAGCTCAGGGCAAAACAAGGACAAGCTAACAGCTCCCTTAGCACCCATGCAACTGATGGGCACTTCTCCTCTCCTCCTCCTCCTCCTCCTCCTCCTCCTCCTGTACCATATGGATCTAATCGGCCAAAAGCTGGCCAGCTGGGACCTCCAACAGTCACCTGTGAGGGAGGGGGAGGGGGGGTGCAGAAGGGGCTGCTGGAGCCTTCTCCACTAAGCCAAGGCAGCCCCTCCTCCACACACACACACGCACATTTCCGCCTTCCCTCCAAGGAGTGGAGGAGGACATGGAAGGGAGGGGGCAGGGGGGAGGGGGAGGGGGGAGGCACGAGGCGGCTGAATGCAAGCGAGTGGACTTAAATACCGGGGAGACAAAGGCTGCACCTGGTCCCCGTCCGTCCACGCACACCACCACAATACAGCACACATCTGTTCCTCTCTCCTGCGCTCCCTCCTGACCTCCACCCACACACACACACACACACCCACACACACACCCACACACACACACACACACACACACACACACACACACACACACACACACACAGACAGAGCAAAGACCAGGGTGCATGCGCCAACACTTACGCAACCTCATCCACTTATAAAACAGATAATTTGACAGTGGATGGTATCTTTCAGTGTCAGGTTGTCGTTATTGCATTATAACGAAACAACGTGTTGAATGACTATGCAAGTATTTTAGATGCTTTCGGTTTGTCAAATGTCTGAAAATCACCAGACACATGTCCCCTGTGTTCATTTCAATCAACTTAATTTATACTATTGCTCTCATGGGACTGACACCTCCTCAACTGTTGCCGTGATACAGTGCTTCACGTCTGTGTAAGTGGTCATTAGATACAATATACAAAATATTGGTCTACAATGTAATGACATGCTACATGTTACAAATCTATGTTTATCCAGGTCATTTAAAAGTACATCCATTCTTGCATTATTTTATTTAAATTAGGTTCTGAATTAAAACCCTACTGAAGTTGCCTATGTATTATCACTGTAACACTTTTACTGAGCATGCAGAAGTCTACACTTCTGCATGGTCAGAAAAAGCACCGACTTTAATAAGAATTTTGTCTGCAAATTAGAGGCGCCATAGGTGGAGATGGAGTGATGCACGCAGGGAAAGAAGGATGGGAGGGAGGGAATAACAAGGATAAAAAAATACTGTTTTCATTTGGTTTCATCAGAAAGACAAGCCTGGTTGTCAGACTCAGAGCCAGGCTGTTTTTCTTGGCTCTCATTACCACCTTCCAGCCCCATAGACTACATATTTGGACAAAACCCAATGTCAACACTCCACTCCTCACTCTGCTAGGGACGGGAGAGATGGGGAAGTTGCAAAGTTGACATTAAGGGGGGGGTACGCAAGAGAAAGATGTACACATAGACAGGGAGAGAAAGGAGTGACAATTGAAGGAAGAAAAATAGAGGGAAACAGAGGTGGAAAATAGACATATAGGTGAAGGAAGGGACACTGTGACTTTCATGCAGACGTGTGAAGAGGCAGAAAAGTGTTTCTAATGTGAACTCATGACATTTCCCTGTGACCGTGAGAGTAGTCCTCGCATGACTTTGTCACTCAGTGAGAAACTAGAATAACACATGGTAAAAAAAAGGGAACCAGGCATGGAAATGTACTTAGTGGCAGAGCGAGAGCAAAAACTAAAGTGGGGATGGCAAGGCAGACAGACGTTTTCCATAAAAAAACTAAGAATGAGTTGTAAAAGTGGCACAGTGATGTGATGCTGCAAGCAGAGGCAGGAGAGGAGGTTTGGCACAGTCTGCATAGCGAGAACAATCATTTTACGTTAGTAACCTCACTACAGCCAAAGATAATGTGTCTTAAGTGTGTCATTGCTGGAGTTGGGAACTTTTTCAAACCCTGCCACCATATCAGCAGGAGCAACAGCACTTAAGAATATCTGATTTTTCCATGAAGAATTGTAACTGTAAACCTGTGGTGTTGAGAAATTATTAAATAGACTCCAATGTCCCTATGTTGAAATTTAAGGGTACAAGGAAGAAAAGTAATAGCATGATCCCTATGTCCCAGAAATAAAACAAATAATAAGCAGACAAGAAGGCGCATGTGTAGAGTAAATGTAGTAAAATGTAATGTATTTGACGTAGACACACACTCGTGTGTAGCTGCATTCGTCCTCTGTGACAGGCTCCACTGTCACTGGGTCAAAGGGATATGTGTTATCCAGAGTGGCACAAACTTTAAACACAGACGCATGCCTGCGTCACACACAGCTGAGCCACAAGGGATAGAGCTGGAAGTGGATCTGTGTTGTCTGTGTTGTCTGTGTTGTCTGTGTGTGTGTGTGTGTGTGTGTGTGTGTGTGTGTGTGTGTGTGTGTGTGTGTTTGTGTTGGCCCCATTTGCCAGGTGTTGGGTCTGTCATCGGCTTAGTGGAGAGAGGACAGTTATCCCTAAGTAACACACACACACACACACACACACACACACACACACGCACACACGCACACACACACACCTGTGAAATGGCCGGCCTGAGGCACGTGTACACACACATACACAAATGACAACTGTGACAAAACAGAGACAATTCAAATCCGTCAATCATGACATAGTACCACAAAAGCTGTGACACACACACTCTCTCACACCAGCTCCCCTGCTCCGAGGGCCAGTAGATTATCTGCCTATCTTGTTACAAGCCTTCTCACCTCTCCGTAACTAATTGGTTAGCCTGCCCATCAATCATCATGAGCCCGGTGAGTCTATAAACCCAAGACTGCAAAATGAAAAAAATATCAGCTATATGGAAGTATGACTTTAAAGTATTTTTAAAAAATTCCCCTTTAATTCTCAGGGTGAAAACCAAATCATATGATGTCAGGACAGACTTATTAAGCCCCCCGACACAGGGTAAATGTATATCATCATGTGTGTCTAGAGGATTAAGACTGGTTGGCTCCTATACATTAAAAACCCAGACAATCAACTTAACCTGCAGCCAGGCAAAACACTGTTTTTCCTCTGCTCCGTACTTGGGCAGACGTAGCATACTCACACACACGCTCTGAACTAGTAAGTTACGGTAGTCCATAAAACAAATACGAGCTATAGGCATGAGAAAACAAAGCAACCATTAAGACTGGCCTGTTTCAGACCAGGTGTCAGAGGCCTCAACAGCCAAATGGCCTGGGCTCAGGTCCAACCAGATGTTGCTATCACCACGGGCCATGCTGAAGACATTTACACGGTCTTTGTGACCCAGACAGAGAGCGTTGCCGCAATGACTTTGCGTTTAGGTTCATTTTATCCAGAGAGACTTACAATGAACATGTAGGTGGGAGTTTCTCCACATTCAGTTTTCAGACTTCAAAAATAGTACTACTTGATGTCTCCTGTCATGTCACAAGGTATATCAGGGTGCGCAATGTTGTGGCGTTTTTCTGATCGGAATTTCAGAAAAATGAATTGTAAGTCAACGTGAAACACCCTGAAAGTGAGTCATTGTCACTAAGCACATTAGCAAAGCTCAGGAAAAAAGCCACAAACAATACTACTTACTGTATTGTAGTAAAACAAATACATGATCCTTTTTTCCAAGCATTGGCTACACGGCTGTCACTTTCAGGTTTTGGCAATGCAGTGAATCAAAGCTGAGCAGTAGGTAACGGTCCATAGAGTCCATGAACAGAGCTGTGTGTAAGCTTAGCCCAGCTGTATGAAAGACCAGAGCTCAACAACCGCTGAGAGAGACAGATAAGTGAAACAAAGAGGCCAGCTGTGCTCAAAACAATGAGAAGAAGACAGAGAGATAGCTGGGGAGGATGAGTGTTTGTGAACGTGTGGGCAGAGACGTCTTTTAATTAGTGTAATCGCTTTGCGTGTGTATGGGTTTGAGCGCATATATGTTAAAGAGCACTGCATTTTTGGTATATGTTTTAATAGCATGCGCACTTCTTCACGATTACAGGTTATTCCAACATAAAATGGTCTACTACAACATTTTTAGTCTCGGCCAGCCAGATGAGAAGAGTTGTTTGTGACAATGCACCCATTTATTTCCACTTTCTCAGAAGGAGAAAGTAGGGAAAGGAATATGGAGAAAGAGAGAAAATAATGACTATGACAGACAATACATGGAAAGACTGCACCACCCATTTCTTGTCCACCCACACACCTAACAACACAAGCACATACAATTTTTTTTTTGCTCTTCCAAGTCCTCTTTAGTATCAAGTCTTGCCTTTTGGGTTTTGCTTTGTAAAAATTATACTGTCTTTTCAGGAAAGTGAGCCCAGTTTAAATGCATCCTGCAGCGTTGGTTTTTCAAAGAGGCTCACAGAGTGCTGCTTTTCCTTCTGTTTATCTGGGCCTGCTTGGTTAAACATTTTTGCTTACATGATATTTGTGATATCAACATTCAAATGACTGAGTGTAATGTCGTAGCGCACCTAATACTGCTCAACACACTGATAAAAACACAACTTGTACCTGTTGACTGCGAGTTACGTTAATCCTCTCATTAATCCAACATATAAAAGCGAGACAGCCAACAAGCTTGGACAAAGTGAGTGTCTGCTGCCAATAATTAGACCAAAGTTGAACTAGCTTGCACTTTTTATACAAAGATGTTTTTCTCAAGAATCGGTGGACACGACGATAACTAGAAAGCTTCCACAGATATTGAAGTTATACATTCGGTGGCCTGAAAAACAACACCAGTAGAATGCTCATGTCGCACTGTGCGCGCTGGATGAGTAACGTCTTAGCAGCTATATTTTTGTACATTATACATTATATGCAATGTATTATTCTTGTGTTCACGCAGACAATTCATTTCAATTTCAGACCTAGAATTGAGTCGTTTGAAGAATTCAATTGATGTCACTTTAAAGCATGTGCTGATACTCTCTCCTCTGAGACCACAACAGCCCAGTAAATAGAGTCCTTGTCTTGGGTCACTGAGCAGGTCTCTCAGGCCAGCAAAGGGTCACTAGACCCCTGCAAGAGGCCTCTGACTCATGCACTTAGCACAAGGAGAGGGGCTCCCATACAACTTCAGTGGGGTTGCAATAGGGGATTTGGGGTTTTTGGGAGAGGGCGCAGGTGGTTAGATGCTCGTTGACACAGATATGCGTCTGCACACTCATAACACACACACAGCCATTTATTCTGTCAGAAGACGTTCCCGGTGATGAAACAATCTTTCATTGTGCTACTTGTAGTGACTGAGTTGTTTCTGTTGAGTAAATGACCCAACCCTTTCATGTCCACACACACGCAAACACATAGGCGAGCACACATTCAAACACACAACCTCTCATTGAACCCCTGGGGCCAGATATCACAGTCCTCACCACTGGAACTAATAGAGCACTTCCTGCATCAAACTCTTGAAGCAGCTGCTCTGTTCCGTGTGTGTGCACATGTGTGTGTTGAGAAAAAAAAAAATTGGGGGCGGGTGGTATTCTGCGCATGAATTCTTCAGATAGTAGCATGGTGAGCAAGGGTCATGGTTTTGTGTTTCTCCATTTATTACTACACTTTCAGAAGAAAAACTCACAGCTGGCAGGGAGGTCAAAAAGACGGGGGAAGAGTTACAAAGAGCTGTAAGACAACCTTGTACTTGAGCAGACACAATTTCTACAAGACACCTGGTACACACACATTCACTTCCTTAGACTCAACAATACACATTTATCAAGTGAGTGATCAACAAGTTCAAAGCCACATAAATCCAGGACAAAAACGGTAACTGTCTGACACAAATGAATAGATCCAATGTCTGACTAAAACAAACGTCACATGAGCTGGATCTTTGCGCAAACACACAATGCAGATGCAGAACAGTTCCCGCTGTCAGGAGTGTGACAGTGTCCAGCAGACCAGACAGGGGTCTCCAGTTTGAGACTGTGCAGCCGACAGTAAGTCGCTCCTATCTCCCTGATGGACTGGTCTGGTCTGGCGTAACACTAGCCAGGTCTCTCTGCCTTTTCTCTATGGGCTGTTCCCTCACACACCTCCTCCTCCCTCTAGCCACACACTTTCTCCCCAGCAAGGTACTGTAGATGAGTATTGTAGAAAATGGTGTTCCAACATTGTAACTCAAGTTACTGATACACAATATCCATAGTGCAACAATGTGACATTTGCACTTTTGGGATCCGCATTCCCTCTGATCTCGGTGTTGTGTAACATGTAGGCACAGCATGAAAGACAGACACAGCAGTTTCCCTCCTCTTCCCATATGTCCAGGATACTGTACAACAGATGCACAAGTCTTCTCTACCTATTTTCTTCTGCTCTGCTTGCCATGTGGAAAAACTGATTACTATCTGAGTAGATGACAGTTGAGCGAGATAATCTCCTTCACACACAGAGCCAATCGCACTGCTGTGTTTATTTATCCGGTTGATGTAGCAGTCTCTGATTATTTGCACACAAGTATAACTTATATAGGAGAAATAAAAAGTCTGTTCCCACATGTCATAATCATTCCAGGTGGATTCGACTTTTCTTCTGATTGCCACAAGTTGAATCAAATAAGGGGATTAGTTGAACAATGAAAAAAAACAACTGAAGGCTCCATGTTTTAGCTGCTAAACCAGGCTGTGTAGTTGCTTTTGCTTTTTTTGGAAGAATCATTTAAACCTTAGTTGCAGATTGCCACAGCATCCTTTTCCAAAAAAAAGGATGTTACAGATGTTACCCTATGATGCCAAATACTGAAAGTTGCCAGTTAAAATGGACCCATTTGGCGTGACAAAACCAGAAAAAGAAAAAGGGAACATTTGGACTGCCTTTATGCAGTTCCCCTGAGAAAATATTCCGTAAAAGCTAAACTAGAGAAAATAATCATATAAAAACTTCAACAGCCAGATAAAAAAAAGAGTCTCAGAGACAATCATCAGCTTGTCCATATGGCAGCGGAAGTTTTTTGTGCGTTGGTAAAAGGAAGCAGGCAGACACATTCATCCCTCCTACCTCAGAAGATAAGGATGAAGAGATAAGAGAACAGGAGGAGGCACCATCTGTACAGCAGTACAGAGCAGCACTGGGAATTAGGATGGAACAGACGCACACACGCACATAAATGCATCCTTTGCAAAAGCAACACACTTACTCGCTTACAAATAGTAATAATAATTTTCTGAAAATATACACACACACAAAAAACGCAGACACAAATTCCATGTTAAAAACCCCACTCTTCTCTCCTACCTCCACTCTAGTAGAGTCCACTCTTCAGTCCTTTGAGAAAGTCAGTTGCAGTGGCGGGGATTTGTTTTCTTATCCTTTCCTTTTTGTCTCTTTTTGTGACTCCACGCCTTCATATGTCAGGCATGTGTTTGCATTCCCACATATGTGAGCTCCGGTTGTGGCGAAGGCCAGAGCCAGAGACACAGATGGCACTCAGATGGAGACAGATAACCGAGTGGACCAGCGCAACACTGCACTGCACTACTCTCTCTCTCTCTCTCTCTCTCGCTCTTTCTTTCTCTCTCTTACTTTCCTTCTGTCTTTGCTGCTGCTCTTTCTCTCACGTGAAGCTCACCCTATCTTACTATCTCTTTCCCCTCAATTTGCCTCCGCCGTTGTATTTATTGTCTTTAACTCTTTCTCTCAATGAAAGTAGCGTCCTCTCTTGCGCTCGCTCTCTCAAGCTCTGAGGCTCCCTCCCTCTCAATCGCTCTCTTTCGGCTCTAGCTCCTCCCCCGTTTTCCCACACACACTGTCTTCTCCTCCGTTTTTTGTGATGTCACAACCCC
>NC_045736.1:8936145-8937312 GCF_008692095.1 Etheostoma spectabile | reverse complement strand
CCCCCCCCCCCCCCCCCCTTCCCCTTTCCCCCATGGATCCTGGCCAATCCTCCACTGCTGACTGGCTCTATTCAACCTGCATTCACCGGCAATGGCCCCTGCAATTAACATAACTAATTGCTTTGGCACCTAAAGGCTAAACAAGAGGCCGTGCCAACAGAGACAAAAGTGTGTGTGCGTGCATTTGCATGTATGTGTGTGAGTGTGTGTGTGTGTGTGTGTGTGTGAGTGTGTGTGAGGGAGGGGGTCCTTTGCAACCCCACTTCTTACCACCCTCCCCTCTACCCCTTGAAGAGAAGAGGGGCTCTCCCTTTAAAATGTTTTATACTAAGTACCCCCCTCCTTCCAGGCTCTTTCATTGATGCCCTCTTTTGTCTCAGATTTTTAATGCGGCGCACAGCGCTGCCTCAGCAGCCAATCCATTGGGGGACACTTGAGGAGCATGAATGAGTTATTCTTCGCTCCTCTTCTACTCTCTTATCCCCCTGCGCTCCATCTTCACTGAGTTAAACTTAAATCACTGTCTGATTTATGCCCGGCCTTGCGCACAAGTGCTGCTCTAGACACAATGCAGGTTAGGATAATGGAGCCTGGCCGAGATTGGGCGGCATGCATGCTTTATTCACTCCTGCCTATTATTTTCTTCACCAGTTTACTTCTGGAAAGTACAGAGGATGATGCCCAGTTCATTCTAAGCCTGGGGTAAATAAAGCTTTAATCTGTTTTTAATTAGACAACTGACAATTGAGAGAACATGGTCAACGTGTGAGAATTCACAGGCACTTGGCTGTGTAAACAAACAAGCAAATGCTGTAGGGTAAATACAAACAGTTCATTAAGAGAAGGTGCCACCCCTTTCTCTTGCCCAAATGCACAATACACACTCATGAACAGCACTGATTTAACTTAAGGTCTAATCCTTTTATGTTCTGCCCTTGAGCTAAAATCGACACTAATGTGAAATATTTCTAAGCAATCACACATAAAAAACTTATTGTGGGTTGCTATAATTCAGTGGGTTGTCAAAAGCTAGATTTGGACTGAATAATCATCCATAATAACCTCTATCTCCCCTCCTCTCTCCTTGTAGGCCTGCTTTATTCAGGGTGCATCTGGTCAGCCAGCAGGCTCAGAGGCAGGGCCAGGTGGCTGGGAGAGAGGGGGGTG
>NC_045736.1:8935768-8936135 GCF_008692095.1 Etheostoma spectabile | reverse complement strand
GTTGGAAAGATGGAGAAATGAGGAAGGCTCTGCATACTGTAAACCCACATGCTATTGTAGCACATTGAAGGCGGTGAGCTCCAACTGATCCCGCTGATGGACAAAGGCTACCCGCAGATTTAGATTATAACCCAGGTGTAATGGCAGGCAGGTGGCTGATCAGTGAGCACGCTCATTGGATTGCTCTGCAGTTTTCTCCACAGTAGGCTGAAAACTAAGTTAAATCATGTGTGATTTTATCCTTTCTACACAAAGCTGTAGGGGAAGTTACAGGACGTACAATGGCAACATCAAAAGAGAAAGGTGATTCCATTTGCCACTCTTCATTCTAACCCCAACCGGCCCGTCAGACACCGCCTACCAAGAG
>NC_045736.1:8934222-8935758 GCF_008692095.1 Etheostoma spectabile | reverse complement strand
AACTCTTGTTATGAATTGATACTATAAATACAATTGAATTGAATTGAATTGAATTTATTATTCAAGATTTTTTTTCCGCTGAGTGATCAACAACACTAAAACTGGCTGCAACTAACAATTTCTTTTCATGAAAATAAACTATTTATTGTAAAGTCTAAATGCTGTCAGAAACAAGCAGGTGTCTGATGAGCCTTTTTTAATCTGTTACTCCAGATGAGCTTCCTGGATCGGATTTCTCACCGGCACCTGAAACACGCCCCCCCCAGCAACGTAGCCCCGTGCACTAGTTTAACGCAGGGCTGTTCCGGTCTGAATCTCAGTTTACCCTTGAAGGAAATGTGAGACGCTGGTTGTCATTGTGACAGGGGGGATTATATAGGCCAGTAGAAGTTGTTATTGTAAGCCACAAGAGATCAATTAGGAGGCTAGAGGACATGCAATATTGGATTTACAGGCAGCCCTCAAATAGATAAAGGTCTCTATACTGGCCTTCAGTCTGTGCACTGGTCCTTTCAAGAGTGTCCCAAACAAGGAGAGTTAAACCACACTGGGCATACAATACTGTGTATCCATACTGCATGGCTTCCTTTTAATGTAGCTGCTCAAGCCTCACACAGCTTCTTGCCATTGAGTGTATGCGAGTGAGATAAAAAGAGAGAGAGAGCGAGTGACAGAAAAAAGAGAGTACGCAGCATCTGTTTCGGTTCACACGCTCTCTCGCCAAACTTCCACTTTTAGAAAAAGTAAACAGCATTTTTTTTAGAGAGGACAGAAAAAAAAACAGAGGCAGAGAAAGAGGACAAGAGGGAATAGGGGATTTTAAGAATTGGTGATTGAGTAAATGAGATATCGCCAAAGTCAGAACCTTAATTCCCTACATGTGTGCTTGTGCATTCAAGACCACAGAAGGCATAAAGTTCAACGTTTTGCGTGTATGTGCCTTCATTTACATGCATTTGCATTGTTTTTTTCAATTATGTAATTTAAAGATATTTTCAAAGTATTGATCAATGTTTTCATACAGTACATGTAAGTAAAAAGTAGACTGGACTCAGCCTTATGATATTTCATGGACCAAGAAAAAAAAAAATTGAATTGACCACAAACTCCATGCATTCCCATTTACCACAGTCTTTCCACTCCTGAATCACTGGATGCGCATGTGAGTCAAGGGAACACAGTATTTTCTAAGCTTCCATTACCATGACATTAGATGCCGATGCAGCCTGCCCTTGGCTGCATGAATGGCATACACAAGTGGTGCATGTGCTGGGAATGGGAGATTGCATCTCTAAAAGGGGATGTAACGGCTAATCTTCATTTTGTTGAAAGGCTAATTAACCCTTAACATCTGTGCTTTCACACCAACAATAGCAAAATAATAACAATGGCTCTACTGATGTGGGCATGTTGCAACAGGTAAAGAAGATAAGGTACCAAAGTGTAAAGTCTTAACAAATTCAAACACTGGCCATTGGTGGTTTATACTCTTAAAAATGAATCAGCCAAGGAAAACAGCAAACTAGCTCAATGATA
>NC_045736.1:8924940-8934212 GCF_008692095.1 Etheostoma spectabile | reverse complement strand
TTCCGGGGTAACCACAGAGCTTCATATTTACTACACTCTGCCAAGTGGTCCAGTTAATAAGGAATTCTGCGATTTTTTTGCCATCATCGTCATGTTTTCCCAATCTCAACCCTCCCCCCATTGAGTTGCATACCCATGATCCTGGTCTTGTATGGACATCCTAATCCATAGTTAATATTTTCACCGGCAGTCCTCCCGTGTAGCTAACATCAAGATAGAAATCGGGAAATATGAGATATCCTCTGGATATCCTCTTGGGCAACATGCCACGTCAGCACCGCTAGGTGTTGAAGAAAACAGAAGCCTCTGGCTCAAACACACACGGTGCAACTGGAATCTCATCGTTTTCATAAGGCAATACAACTCACACATGGTGAGAGCATTTTTTTCTCAGCACTCATGGAGGAGTTACAAAGGGTAATCTGGCTGATGGGATTTCACTGGGAGAGTTGCTGCCAAATCAGTGTGAAACGATGACAGAGATTTTCATAGGTTAAAAAAACCCTGTGCAGCCGCTTTGTATTTTTTTCCCCGGTCACAGCTTCAGCTTCAGAAGCTTTCCACTTCACACTGTGTTAAGTTAATCTTGGTGAGATATTCTGTGCATGTGGTGCATGTGTCTGATGTGAATAGGTATGAAATGGTCACCGCTTTTATGGTAAACCACGGAAAAATCCCCAAAATTGTAATCATCATTAAAACTGTGTTTGATTACTGTGCAATTAACAACCTATGGTATGGTGCCCAGATGGCTCAGTTGATAGCGCGGGCGACCATGAGTAGAGGTTTACTCCTCGACGTGGCGGACCCAGGTTTGACTCCAACCTGCGGTCCTATGTTGCATGTCGTTCCCCCTTTCACGTCTTCATCTGGCCTGTCAAAATAAAGGCTAAAAAATGCCCCAAAAATAATCTTAAAAAAAAACGTATGGCATATTCTGCCCAGCATAATTCTTGCATTCACAATTTTACATTGCTTTGCTTATAATAATTGCGATGCTTTTACATTGGATTTGCTTACTTCCCTGCACTAAGGAAACTATTTATGGGAAAAATATCTTTTTTTGAAAGCTAAATCACAGAGTTGGACCGGACAACAGAAAACATAAAGCAATGCATGAAACAGTGAAATTTCTTAGCATATCTGGTCAGGCACGACCAGTGCTGCAAAATCTGTAAAAGACTAGATCTCATTACTTAAGCATAGAATGTGAAGAAATGTCTTTTTAATAACGGTTTTCTGTCATCTTTAATGTTAATACAAATATGATATTGTTGTTTACACATGTGAACAATTCTAAGATATTACTGATTACCAAGATCATTTTGGTCACTATAACCCTGATATGAAATTTTCATATGTTTTCTATCTAGATGTGAATGTGGCTTTATTAGTTATCAAGCTTGTCTATGGTACAAGTGTGGAAAGTGAGCCAGAACAGCTCATTCTGGCCCGACTCCCACTTGGTTTCACTTGCCAGAGATCTCCAGAGTGTCCACCAACGCACTGTATCGCCTCACCATGACTTACCTATCAGTACAGACTGATCTCATGAAGGGCGTATGTATGACATGCCAATTTGTTTGCTATTATTGGCATGTTATCAAGACACATTCTCGCTTTTTACTGTGTGTATCAATGCTGTTTGGCCTCCATTGACTTACATTACCTTGCGTGTGAATTTACGCCATAGCGAGTAGTATGAAAGGCCGAAAGTCCGCGTAGGGAGGTTGGGCAGGGTGGTGGATGGGTAAAACACGGGACTTTCACCCAGGAGACTGGGGCTCGTGGCACATGTGTCACAGTTCCTAAACTCAACTGTCACTTTCTTCTCGCAATAGCACGCCAAGTGGCGTATATGTTTACATCTGCTGTATACAGTGTAGACATACACTCGGATAGCTCAAAATGCGTACCGATCACACGCAACTTGGCTTAAGAAAGTCTGCGTGTACGTGTACGCAAAGTCATGATGTCATGTTCTTTATAATAAAGTTGAAAACACCACAAAGACAAATGACGGACAGAGAAGGAGAAACCACAACAACCGGCTTAAATCACTGGTTTTCATGGTTGAACAACCAATCACATTGCTGAATAGGCTCAATTGCTGCTAATAAGAACTGACTGGAGACAACAGTAATAGTAAAATCAATGCCCACTCTGACACCTGCAGAAGCTTAACAATGGCCAAAGAACATTGGTTTTGTGCGTCAGGGCCCCGTACATTTTGTCAAATTACCAGATATCTCCCTTTCTCTGTCCTCTCACCCCCTCTCTTTCTTGCTATCTGATAAACATGGCTCTTTTGGTTAATTATCCATGCTATGTTGTTATTTTTCCCATCAAGCCTCATCATCACCGCCCTCCCCCTTGACCATCTTACCAGCATGGCTCCCCTCCTTCTCCTTCCCCTTCTTTCCCTCCATCTCATCACTGTTCAGACTCCTGATGTTCGCTAATCTGATGCAGCCATAGATTTCCCTGTCTGATCTCACATGGCCACATTTTCCATTACATCTTCCACAGCATATTTATCTAATAGGGATACATTATTTTCCAGGACCATTTACTGTAAAAAAACAAAACAAAAAACAACAACAACGAAAACCACACAATCAGCAATCCAATAACATGCTTCTCGGTAGTAATGAAGACTAAAGTGAGGGCTGTGTCCGCAGGGTCAGATAAACGAGAAAAAAAACAGATTCTACTGTATGTGTTGGTTCTGGACAGTGAATTTTTAAGAGTAGTACTGGAGGAGGACACACACACACACACACACACACACACACACACACACACACACACACACACATATACACACACACACACACACAAACACATAGACACACACACACACACTTTTTCTATTACTTCAACATTATCAAATACCAAAGGATAAGTCTTGTTCCACTTTTTTGCTTGCAAACAAACAAGTTATGTTTACATTCTGTATTACTCACCAAAATGCATTGTGGGTATCCTTGAGTTCCACAAAAACCTTCCTCACAAAAACATGTAGCCTAAACAAACAACAAGTAACCAATCCAGCATTGTTTATATTGATATTTAAAAGCTCACAGTCTTCTTCTTTCTTGTTTTTGCTGGCACAGTGCAGCATGTATCGGCGTGTTACTGCCCCCTTGATCCCCGTTGGTAGAACTGTGTATCCTGTTTCCCACATGTGCGCATGCACGAGATAAACAAAGTGGGGACCCACTCATAAAAAACTACTCCTTAGAGGGCTAAAGCTCTGGAAGGAAGCTTTAAATTTCATTTAACAAACCCCAGAATGATTGTGGTCAGCAGTGTGGCTGAATGGATAGACCTTTTCACAAACTTGGTGACATAGGCTTAGTTTAGGCTTAGATGGTTAGTAGATGGTTTATACGTGGTGCGTTGAGATATCTTCACCATTTACATGTAATTTAGCTGATGCTTTTATCCAAAGCAACTTATGGCGTTTTTCCACTGCATGGTATCTACTCGCCTTTTTTGGTTTTCCATTAAGAAAAAAGTCCCTGGTACCTGCTACCAGGTACTCTTTGTAGGACTACCCCAGTAGAGGTTCAAAGCGAGCTGAGGCGATACCAAAAGGTGACATAAAAAACCTGCAGAATACTGATTGGTCGGAGAGAATCGTCACTAATCACTGCGTCATCATTGCTAACAACAGATGGGGGGGGGGGAATCCAGTCCAATAGTTTATCCAGCATTTATTTATTTTTTTTGCTGCCTTCAGGTTCATTATAAATAATTTGCCTTCTGGCTGTGTTGGCAACACGCCAAGGATCAAAAACAACACAGCATCGACGTACTGTGTGTGTGTGTGTGTGTGTGTGTGTTGCGTTACGTCACGGCAGTTTCCTGCAACAACAAACAGCCACGGCTTGCCTCACGCATGAGGCGGTACTAATCGGCAATGGATAAAAGAGGACGGGGCCCCACGGCCTAGTCGAGTCGAGCCAAAGAAGAAAGAATAAAACACCAATACAGTTGCTAAATATCAGAGGTTGCACACCTCTGGAGCAACTAGGGGTAAAGTGGCTCAGACACACATTAGTTGAAGTAACGCTGGGGGAATTGAACCCAGATCTCCCACACCAAAGGCATGTGTCGTACTCACTGTTCCATCCCCAACCCATTTTAAAAGTACGATGTGCCTTGGTTAGCAAATACCATTTATGTCACTGAATTAAATACATTTGTATGGCATTGTAATCATCTACAATAAACACTTGGTTAGAGTCAACAAAAAGGTTGCTTCTTCAGGGCAATTCACACCGCTGGCAATTCTGATGCATTTTGTTTTGATATCTGTCTCTAGGAGCAATTATGCTTCCATTTTGGATTTTAGGAGAGCTGTTTCTGAGGACAGTGAGGTTGGAGTTGGTGTGAGTTAAACAAATTGAGGCTTTGGTAGAGCTCAAGTGGTCTTGCAACATGTGTACATTTAATAAAGTGAAACATTTTCTAAGCATACCTTCTGAATAGTTTAATCCTCCGGTTGTCCTTGGGTCAAATTTGACCCATTTTCAAAAATCTGAGATTTGGGTTTCTTTCAACCAAATTGTCAAAAAAACACCAACCATTACTCATTACAAGACAAATAAATGATCAGTTCACTATGAATTTGGGTGTTTGGCGTTAAAGTCATGGCATTAGAATTTAGTTTTTAAAGAACGCTGAAAAAAGCTTAAACAATGTTGGGAAAAGCTTCAAAAACATCAAAAAAATTGACAAAAACATCAGAAAAAGTGGAAAAAATGTCAATGTATTTTAAAACATATTCACTTTTTAGGGCATTTTCGAACAAGAGTTTTTGGTCAACAATGCTAACATAGTTTGGATGCAAAATAAATACGCTGCATTAGCTTACACATGGCTAGTTTGGAACTTTATTGATTCCTCAAGACGCATTCAAAGCTCATCCCAAAGACGTTAAAAACAAATGGGTGCTGTGACACAAAACAACCATTGACTGGTACTTTAACCCTGTCCTGACATCCCACTAGCCCAAACACGCCTTTCCCCTCCCCTCTTTCTCCCCAGTCCACTGACCCGCCCTTGCCCCCCTCTGTCCCTCTATTCCATGACTATTGTGCCCTTCTTTTCAGGCATCCTCATATCACCCAAAACAAACGGGTCCCGTATTTTCCCTTCTCTCCTCCTGCTCCTCCCCCTCCCCCTCCTTTCTCTTATTTTCTCTCTCTCTCTTTCCCTCCCTTACTCGGTGCCGATGAAAGGCAGGCATTGAGCCGGCAGTGGCATTCCAAAACCTCAGGCCTCGGCTCCAGTGTGTCTGGCTATTCAACACTGCTGGGAGCCATTAGTTTAAGTAAGGTCTGACCCGCCTACTCACCCACGGAAAACCCTCAGATCTCCTATTACACTCCGCGCACAGAGGGGAGACACACGGCTGCTCTTAGGGTGCAACGAGAGTGTGTGTGCAAACATCAGACAGGGACAAATAGAGATGAGTAAATATAAGAAGTGCGGGTAGGAGGGAGAGTGAGACAAGCATGTGTTTTATAAGTGAGAGGGAAAGTGAGTGAGAAACTGTTTGTGTGTTGGTATGAGAGAGGCAGAATGAGAGTGGCTGAATGTGTGCTTAAAATTTATGAGCGGTGGGTTTCATGCTCACTTGGCTGCATCTTCCTAAAGTTTCCACAGAGGGAAGCCAAGTGCGCAGCCAGACGCCAAACCCTTCTCACCAATAACTCCCCTTAAACGATATTCAACAACCAACGCACTTTTCAAAGTCTCTCTCCAGCCGCTCTCTTGTTTAACTTATGTACCAGATACGCTGTCAGGGATATCCATCTATGGCACTCACAGTTAAAACCTTAAATGCGGCAATTTTGCTAATTGGAAAATGATGCCGCGGATCAGAACTTGCCAGCCTCACCCAATTGTTGGCACATAAAAATGAATAGTGCTCATAAACAACTCCATGTTTGGGAAAAGTTGTAAGTTAAAAGAGTGTGCGCTCACTAAGATGTGGACAAGCCCACACACAGACATAACACATACAGTGAGTAACTATGCACTAGGCATTTGTCTCAGTACAACAGGCTTTATTTTAGTGACAGTACTGTGTTTTGTTAACAGCTGGCCAGTAAAAGATTTGTGTCTTTTGACAGGACATAATTTATGGGTTAAGTCTTTATAGAGGGTGTCACCTTATGAAGACTAATATCTTCTTGTTCCCTCTGTCACTATACTCACTAATGCAAAACATGCATGTTGCCCTAGGGTTCCGATACGAAAGAATTTAATTATAAGAAGCATTATTAAGTAAGTATAGTAATTATAAAATTATTTTGAGTGTCAAAATGACTCAATAATTAGGTAGGCAAACTGCTCAAAGGTAGCAGCTTGCCTTAATAAGTCTTGCACTAATGGACAGAAAAAAAGAGCAACCATTAAAAATTATACAATGCAATATGGATATCCCTCTATTTTCAATGTTATTACAATACATGGACTTTCATGCTGTGTCAAGGCTCATAACAACTCCCACTCTTGTCAAAGCCAGCACACCAAGCTGTTTAAAATGCACATCACCAGTGGGCTAAGAAAGGGAAGGTCGATTTTACTGAAAGGCATGCGATGACAACCCCACCTACGATATATAATGTTCCTTTCGACTGTGTATTTTTGCCTGATGTGATGCTTCCTGCTACCATGATTCTATATAACCCTTCCATATCTCTCTTTTTCTCTCCCTGAGGCTGTCGGAGCAGCTGTGTTGTTCTCTTGCCTGGCGATGGCCACACCTGTGATCTGCAGGTGGTTCATCTGGCAGCCGAGCCGGGAACACCTGGCCAGGCAGAGATAGAGCCTCCAGGCTTTACTCTGTGTGTGTGTGTGTGTGTGTGTGTGTGTGTGTGTGTGTGTGTGTGTGTGTGTGTGTGTGTGTGTGTGTGTGTGTGTAATAGTTTTGGGGATTTCTAAAGGGATCAATTAAAGCTGAGTGAAGATAACGGCTGGCTTTGCTCACACACACACACACACACACACGCACACACACGCATGCAGAGGCATGTGTTGGCATTTCCCAAGGTTAAGCCTCAGGGATGTTTGGGCTTGTGAGTGTTATGAACAATCCTGTGTGTGTGAGTGTGAGTGTGTGTGTGGGGTGTGTGTGTGTGTGTGTGTGTGTGTGTGTGTGTGTGTGTGTGTGTGTGTGTGTGTGTGTTGTGTTGTGTTCTGTAATGGAGAGGGGGTATATTTACAGTTTTACTTGTTCTGGTTCTTTCACTTTTCAAGACATAACAAATCCAGCTAAACCTCCCCCTGCCTTCCCAGTTGTTCCTGCTCAGATTTGACAAAATGTAAGACAAAATCAAAATCGTACAAATATCTCCGAACAGGACAGCAGGAGACTGTAGAAGCACCTGCTTTGTTGTTGCTTTGCAAACCCACCACGGTATGTCGTCTCGCTACAGTACCCCGCTAGAGCAAGCAGGCAAAGACAACAAGCAGAGACACCAGCTGAGCACAAGACACATAAACAAGAGCACCCAGAACACATTCCACACTGGGAGCAAGAGCAGACAGAGTGCAATGCGAGTTTATGAGCGTATAAGACAGAGCAGGTCCCATTCTCTGACGGCACAGGGCCCAGCAGGGGTGAAATCAGAGAAGGGACAGATGAGGTGAACTTGACAAAAGTCATAAAACTCACAACTGACACTCGGGAGCTTGGGAGTGATATCGGCTTGGGCTTTTAGATCCTCTGTCACATTCACTGTGAGTGTCTGATAAAGTGTGACAAGGCCAATGCCACACATCGTCTTCATCATCTGGGTCAGACTTTTCTGGATATGCTTGTTGCATGTTTTTTATACAAAGAGGACATGTGTTTCAGCTAATAATGCATGATCATTTTAAGTAGAAAAGAAACATGTATATCGCTTAAATATGCAGAAATATCCCAGACAGAAGAATAAATGAGTGACTTTCTCTAGTAAATAGGGGGAAATGGCAAATTGATAAAGAAAAAAGAATAGGGTTTTGTGTATATAGATTTTGCCTATACCTTGTCAAACCATGAACTGAGTCTTCCCTTTCGGAGTCTTCAATAAGAGCTTGTACACAGCTGGATGTCAGCTTTCCTCTGGCCGATGACGGGCCAGCTGCAGCTGCGTGGCGGCCAAGACAGACAAGCAGGGATGGAGAGAGGGATAAGGACAGATAAAACGAGACGGAAAAGGAACAGGGAGAGAAAGGTGGGGAACAAAGAAGGATGGATGGAGGGAGGCCGAACGTCAGACAGAAACAGGAGGTGAGAAAGAAGCGCCGGGGTAACCCTGGAAGGCGTGGAGAAAAGGGGGAACCGATGCTAACTCCTCTTTGTCTGAGCCAAGTGGGAAATGATGGAAGGGGGGGGGGCGATGGGGGGTTGAACGCAGGATGAGTGAGGACAGAGAGACAGGGGGCATTAAAAAAAAAGCATATTGTGGTGATAAGTTCCTTTCACTTGCATTTTTGTTGTTGTTGCTCTGACCACTCTGATTCACTCTGAAGTGACTGGGCCCTTTTGTTCACAGCCAATGTCCCTCCACTTAGAGTAGAAGACCGAATAAATGCCTGCACACAATCCTGGGATCTGCATGCCGCCATCCCGATAAAGGATACATGATTTTTTTTTTGCTCCATGATGATTCAAATTTAACACAGAAGAACACACAAAAGACGCTTTTATCCCTTTTGGTTGAATGTTTCAAAAGCCATATAAAAATATGCAAAAACACTCTCCAAACCCCGCGAGGCGCCTTTTTGTAATAGTCACACGTGTCAAAGCGATGTTTACGCCACCGAGTGACACCTGAATACAGAGGCCATGGCGGTGGCTGGCTGCATAACAAAATGACAGTGTTAACAACACACAGGAGCCAGGCTGAGACCTGCAATGACGAGTGAGAAGCACAGAGCTGGGTTTATCTTTCGGTGGTGGGACAAGTGATGTTTTGTCAGGAGGTGGGTGAGCTCGGACACTCTAATTGCCCACGTCTCCTGTACGGCTGGTATTTCGGAGGATTTGTTATTGGCTGGTGATGCTTGGTGCAAGATCACATCTGGATCCTATCCTCTCTAGCTGCTCTGTGCAGTGTGCCACAGCAACTAGAAACAGCTGTGCAAAACTGGCTTCAATTAGCCTCACATTCTCCCTGACAGTTAATCCCTTTCTACTCCCCTTCTCTCACTGTTTTTTTCTTCCTCTTCCCTTTAACTGTTCGGTCACTCCTTCTCTTTCTCTTTTT
>NC_045736.1:8924147-8924930 GCF_008692095.1 Etheostoma spectabile | reverse complement strand
TTTTTTTAAAGCTTTGCTTCAGGTTGCCACACTGTGTGAAGTAATAGGCAGGGGAAAACAGTGTGCTGAATTGGAAACAGACAATGGGACAGAAAGCTCAGAGCTCTCACGAAACACCGAACATGACAAATCCTATCTGTTTGAAAAGACTGATGGTGGTGTTTGCTGTGGTTTTGGGATTAAACACACAGCAACTCGACAATAGGATGCAGAGATTATATATTTTCTCTTCCTGTCATTGGGTTATAAACATTTCATTCCAATTAGGGTTCATTCAAATCTTAGACTCCAGCAGATACAGCATGCAATCCTTAACAGTAGATTTGTGACACACGCAATTAAAGTCTGTTTAAACAGCTTTTTGGTCACATACTATTACTCCAACAGAAGATGCCAAATTCTTTGTTGTGGTTCTCACATGTGGAGCACTGGGCAACAATATGACCCCATAAATGTAAGTGTTTAAACATCTCCTTTCCCACTAAAACCACACTTTGCAAACACTTAAGTGCGATCCAGCAGTGCAGCACACTGAATGTTGTCGCTCAAGAGTCATTAATCAAATTCAGCTCAAACCCATTCGATTGCACACCATCTTGACTCAGCTAAAGTGCATCGGGGGAATCCAGCTCAGATTGGTCCTGTGGTAGGAAATGGGAGCCAGGTTTGGGGAAAGGGAGCCGATTTGATGGGCTTGATGAGCAAATCTGGAAGGTTCTGCAGTCAATGTAGCCCTGAGGCCCAAGTAAAACACTAACAGGTGGTAGTGCTGGTGAAAAAAGA
>NC_045736.1:8922872-8924137 GCF_008692095.1 Etheostoma spectabile | reverse complement strand
GACCAGAGGGAGTGAGATGGATACTGGGCTAGCAGCCTGATACACACACAAACACACACCCAAGCACACACATATTACAAAAACACAGCATGAATGACACATAAGCACCACACAGAAATAAGCATTTGCAGCATGCCAAATAACACGCAACTCAATGCATTTGCATATATTACCTGAAATGACACATGCATTCAAAGAGCAGATGCACACACACACACACACATGCATACAAACAGCCAACAAAGACAAGAAACTGTGCAGGGATGACTCAGAGGAGATCTGCAGGCACCTCTCTCTACCTCCAGCACAGGCACATTCTCCCACATGCAACAAACACAAAGGGCCCACGTCTGGCAACGCCAACAGCCCACTCAAGCCAAAACCAATTAGGTCTCTAATGCAAACCTGCAGGGCCCCTTTGTCGTTTCTTTCCCCTTTTAATGTCAGAGGATTGGAATCTGACTCTATAACCCACCCCAAAGAAAAGAAGGCAAAATTATCATGGGCTTCCAAATCATCAACGTTTTTTTAAGTCGAGCTAATTGAAACAACATTGAATGGAAATGATTGACTAGTGTGAGCAATGTTAGCATTCATTCCCTTTAACACAATGTCTTGCAGTGTACACACATGTAAATGTAATGTAAATGGACTGATCTTATAAAGCGTTTTCTAATCTCAACGACTACTCAAAGCGCTTTTACATAAATGTGGCCGAGGCTGCCGTACACAGTGCCACCTGCTCATCAGATAAACTCTCACACACATTTACACTCCAATGGCGCAGCACTGGGAGCAACTCTGGGTTTTGTGTCTTGAAGGACACGTTGACACTGGACCGCAGGGCCTGGGATCAAACCGCCAACCTTCCAGTTGGCCGGCGACCCCTCCACCACTGAGTCAAAGCTGACTGACAAGCAGAGTGGATGTGTCAGTACATCTCCTACTGCTTTATCATAACCGATAAAACAGAAGAACACACATTTTTGAGCTTTTGTGGATTATAGTTTCCAAAACAGAATAAAAATGTCAAACTCAGAATCATGTTTATAGTTTAAGATTACAGTACACACTCTGCTGCTCCCTTGTGGCAACTGTAGCCCCATCATTATCATCATCACCACAACATTACCATCAGTATTACAGTCACGTCTTTGTCATGCGACTATTTGTTTCTCGGTGGGGGGAAAGGGGACCAATTGGAGTCTTGAGGGGAGCCACAGTGACCCATGGGGGCCTGCAGTCGTGCCCTCGGGCCCTGCTCA
>NC_045736.1:8921232-8922862 GCF_008692095.1 Etheostoma spectabile | reverse complement strand
ATTGCAGGACTGTACTATTGACCCCTGATGTAAAGCAGGCAGAAACCGCAGGCGAAAAGGGAGAAAAAAAACTCCTCCTGACATCAAGCAGCAGCTCCCGCCTGGTTTCACACCGCCTGGTGTTTTTGTCTTAAAAAGCTGTAAAGTCCAGATGGTGGAAAGAGAGAGAGAAAAAACTTTGCCTGGTGGATTAAGGGCTCCAAATCCTCCACTGAATAGACACATAGACCGAAAGCTGCTATTCAATTAAATGGGACCATAATAGCTGTCTTGTGGCTTTTTATAAGGGATAATGCAGCCAATAGAGTGTGTTATGCATAGTTTAGTTTCACTCTTTAATGGATCGTAATGAGCATAAGATCTCAGCAGACAAAGGGATGACTGAGTTTTTGTTTGGTCATTATAATGAGTTGATATGATCTGAAGTAACACATTCAAAGGTCTCCTCTGAGGACTTTAGCCTGCTCCGGGAGAAGAATCTGAAAATAATAGAGTGTTTTTTTTTTTTTGTCTGTCCACATTATGTAGAGGCTCATTATGAGGCAAATGCAGCCTTTTAGATGAGATTCTGGTCCGTAATATGTAAAACATAGAAATGAGATCAAGCGCAAACGGGCAATTAGTTTTAACTCAGCGTGATGTATTATACTGTAGTGTGCAGGTGCAAATGTGCACAGCCTATGTGTACATTATTTCGGGTAACAGTAAAGTGTGATGCATGTTAACCATAATTTAAGATCTACTTACAATTTACAGCACTCGGCATTCCGACCATGCTCCTCTATCTTTGAGTTTTCTTCCTCTTGGCAGAATTATGGCTGATACGATCAAAATCCTCCAGTGTATATTCTCAACTGGGCATATACTAGATTAAAAGACTTGAAAAAAAATATTTTGAATGAAATAGTGGAACGAAACCTGCAGGAGATGATCGATCCGGTCTACCACCAGGCATCAGGTATGTATTCCCTATAACGCTACAGAGAATATTGGAGTGGGCGGTACTAATTATCAGCATTTAAGCAGAAAGCCAATAACGCTCCGTTGTTACAGCAGGGAAACGTTGTCTCTGCAATGATTAACTCCAAGCGGCAACAATAGGACACCAGCGCTCAGCTCACATAATCCCCACAGCAGACACACTTCCATCGCCTTGAGCAAAGTCGTTTATGACCTCGACTTGTTGGTGTATATTGATTGTTGACTGTTTTTCACAGCCTAAATCTATAGCCTGGAATGCCTCCACAAATTGTCATTGAAACAAGCAAGGGTAGAGAGAGCCTGATGGAACGGATGCATTGCACTTGATAATATGTGGCCATGAGGGATGAATTATAATTTAAAATGTTGCACCATACAACCAAGCATGAAGGTAAAAACAAAAGTTGAATATCATGTGTGTCATCTGTTGAGCTTGCACGCAAACCTCTACAGTCAGAAGGCTCTGGACTCCATCCAGAGTCTCACATGTTATTCTTTTTTAAAAGCATAATATTTCAGTGTTGGCTGAGATGACTGTGAGCTATACTACCCCCAACACACACATAAACATCCACCATCATCTTTCCATCCTCCACCCCCCTACAGCCACCTACATATGCCACACGCTCCTGTCCTCCCCCTCCTCCCC
>NC_045736.1:8919249-8921222 GCF_008692095.1 Etheostoma spectabile | reverse complement strand
CTCCCCTCCCCTCCCCTCCCGGCCCCCCCATCCTCCACTCCTGCCAGGCTGCCACCTGCTCTCTGCAGCATGCTGCACAGCTGCTCTGCTACAATAACAAATTAAGGTCCACCGTGGCAGGCAGGAGTCATTACCTACTGCTCCTGCTATGGAAGAGCCAAGGAGCCATCGGCTACTGCCTCTGTGAGAGCGTAACACAGGTTCACCCCCCTTTTTGTGAGCTCGGGGCCAAGGGCCACTAATTGTTTTGATGTGGAGCACAGGAACAAGGGGTGCTACAGTTTGGGGACACAGCTAAGAGTCACTACTTGCTGTGTCTGTGCCAGGAGCAAGTCCCATGCTGCTGACTGTGCTGTTTTCAGTGAAAGGAAAATAAAATGAATATTTCGACAAAAAAAACACAAGATCTGGTCCTTGCCGAAAAATTACGATTAATTTACCATATCCATTATTGAGCTTTGGTTTAAGTACTTACAGTAAATATATTTGCATATGTGCATCTTGAAATTTGATTAGTAATAAATGGATAATCACATAGATTGCCTTATTATCTTTTACACAAATGCTAACTCTTCCAACTTAAATCCTACTTTCTTATGGGTACACTGGCCGCTCTGGCCTCCTTTAAGAGCCAGGTGAAGCTGTGGCTTAGAGCTAACCAAACATGTAATCACCGCTAACTTATCTTTTTCTTTTTCTTTTTTTTTTACTAATGTATTGTCCTGTTTTTTCTTTCTCTTTTTTCTTCTTTTCTTTTTGTTTCTTCTTGATTTTACATACTAAATGCTACTATCCTATGTCTTTTTTACTGTAACTCCAATCTGCCTATTGGACTGCAGATGGAAATTAGCCCTTGGGCTAAAATCTGGCACATTTACGTGTACTGTTGTGCAGGTTCATCAATGTGCATTAATAAATGAATAAATAAATAAATAAAGTACTTACTAAAAATTGTTACTTTCTTATCGGTGTCATTAAAATAACAATACCCCAGATAAGGTACTTGAAGGTTGTTTTGAGCCAACCCCTGCATTAGAATCTTGAGATAAATGAATCCACTTGCTTGTCAAATGTAAAGT
The DNA here is from genome assembly GCF_008692095.1 of Etheostoma spectabile. Classification (NCBI taxonomy): domain Eukaryota; kingdom Metazoa; phylum Chordata; class Actinopteri; order Perciformes; family Percidae; genus Etheostoma; species Etheostoma spectabile. The sequence continues at coordinate 8,920,143 of NC_045736.1, read as the reverse complement.
AATTTTTAATTTGTTAATGACCAAACAGCAGTGTGAAGGTACAATCCATAGATGTGGTGTGGCTATCAACACTTACAAGAAGTACTAATGGAAAAAAAACAATGTCACTGTTTGCTTTGGAGAAGATTAAGTTAAACTCAACGTTACAAACATTTTAACAATATTGCCAGTGAAACTAGGCCTACCGTTTTCATGAAATGGGGAGACTGTAGTTCTGCGGATCAACCACCCACATAGTCTCCGGCAGGTGCACCATGCACAGTACATTTAGCGCCTGCACCTGCCTGACAACACAAGACACAACAAAGTGACGAAGATAATGTTACTGCGAACAGGCTGTTCTGTAATACCTTGAATACACTGTAATTACACAAGTCAGAGGAATGAATACTCCGAAAACAGTCAAATTAACACAACTGTCATTGAATGGAAAATGTGTTGAAATCACATACATTCATTGCAAGAGAAGGCTGAGTTACATTGTGATTGTACATAATTGGATAGTTTATAGAATATGTATGCATGTACTACCATTGCAGACCCATTTCTTATTTCAAAAAACTAACTTCTGTATCACAACATGACCTTCTATTATTTCAACATTGATATCCATTAATCACTGTAATTTAAATCTACATGTGTAGTATGTATTCAATTACTCATACAATGAATCAATCCAGACCGAACCTTTGATTGTGACAACAATGTCCCATCTAACTCATCTTGTCAACAAGCTCAGTGACAGGTTAACAAAGAGATGACTAGTCAGTTAGCAGGAAGCTGACGTCAAAGAAGAAACTCAGAGGCTCAGACGGTGGTGGGATTTGCAGTGACCATTATGGTCCTTCTGTGTGTGACAGCTGGCCATTGCCCCCCCTCTTCATCGTCTTTCAG
>NC_045736.1:8906136-8919239 GCF_008692095.1 Etheostoma spectabile | reverse complement strand
ACAGCTCCTTTAATCACACCAGCAGTACTGTTACACAGCGAATCAGCTGACCTGACCTACTGGCTGACTGAGTGACTGTCAGTATAACCCACTGAGCGTTAGCAAAGTTTTTACAAGATGTAAGTAACCCTCTCCCATGATACCAAAGAATGTTCAACATGCAAACTAATGTGTAGTAAGCATTGTGCCATTTTCAAAATAAAAGCCCATGCCAAGATAATGGAAGATGTCATAAGTATATGGAAAGTCTTTGCAGGTTACTGGGTTAAGGACACATTAACGCAGCTATAATTAATTGTCAGCACCTAACAGCATACAGACGGTGGCAACTACTATAAAAAGTCAATTTTGGGCATCTCCAAATTTATGATAATGTTGCTGTTTCCACATGGAGAACAACTTTGATGAATGACCAATTGCAAACTGTCTTGAAATGGCTGACCTTTGAGTGGATGATGAGAACTAAATGGAAGGTAATATCAGCTGGCTCACACAACCTGCAAACAGTTTACATCTCCAAGCTTCAAGCATCACGCACACATGTATTTTGTGGTGCTGTTTTCTGGACACTAAAACTCTAGCAATATGTCATGTGGGGAAAAAAGAAATTTCACCATCATGTAACCCTTCTGTGTTTTGATTTTTTTCTCTTTATACAATCAGTCTGTACTTGTCATTAGCCATGGAGTGGAGGAAATCTGCAGGTCGTTCTCCTATCCACATTTTTTCTCAGCCTCACAAGGAACTGGCGACCCCTCCTCTCTGCTCAGTATGCTGAGATAAGTAATCACTTCCTTGCAGTGATCTGACAGTGCCAAAACCACTGTGAAAAGTTGCCATTAATAAATGAGCCCACACATTTACCCTTTGCAACCCTGCTTCCTTACCCTCTCCACTGTACAGTGGTTGACCTGACAGATTCTTAATCCCCATGAGGGAATGGTTTCTCCAATGATCTGCTCTTTCACTGCACTGTACTGAGTCAAGAGGGGGCAAGTTGTCAGCTGGGACTGTTTACCCTGCTTTCTGAGCAGTCGTGCCATCTGAGCTTTAGGTTGCATAAGGCCTGGCAGATATGACACCTCCACAAAACCTGTTCCCTTCTATCCATTGTTTTAGTCTGTGCCTTCTAATATTATCTCTTCTTTCCTCCTGTGCCTTTCTTCTTGGTCCCTCTGTTGGCTTTTCATGATTTCAGTCTCCTTACCGATTGTCTTTTCATGATGTTTTACTCCTCACCTATTGTACATCTCCCTCACCCTCTATTGTGTTCATCTCTCCTCTGCTCTCCCCTCCTCTCCTCCTGTCATTCTTTAACAGCTGACAGAACAGACCCTGCATGGTGCTGACACTTCACCCACGCCGACCCGAGCCAGATCCCTTGTGCATGTGGGAGCCAGAGCCAGGGCCAAGGCCAGGATTCCTGCTGGGGGTGGGGGGGAGCAAGATGGCCCTAGTCATCATAATCATTCATTGCCTGCTGGTCCCTCTGTCCTCAACCCCCTTCCCACTCCTCCTGCTTTTTAGTCCTCCTCATGTCAGGGCCACACGGCACGCGTATCAGCTGAGCCCAGGATGGTCAGAGTCAACGGGGTCAGGTGGCAGACGCTTGGTTAATTCTCCTGGGGCTGCAAAGTGCTCGCGTCAGCTCATACAAACGGACACTGAAATACACAGATAGAGACAGACACATACACATTCTCACGGACACAGATGCACAGTACTCATTGCACAAAAAGAGGCTACAATACAGAATGTAAAAAGAAAATGCTATTGTTAGCAAGAGCTAAATTGTTTTGGGGGTTTGATGAGGGTGATGGGGCATTGGTTCTGTCAGACAATCAGATAGATCGGCATTAGGAAGGAGGAGGGGAAGATTATAAACACATGACCAGATGGAGAGAGAGATAGCCCTATTATGTATATCCTTCCATCCCTCAGCCCTGTCTCTCTCTTGTTCGCATGGATCCCTCATGCATATATACCTTTACATTATTCAGTAGGTTATAATGAGAGTAACTGAATGTAGTGGGGGTTCAAAAATGGTTGCTTGGCGGTTTAGATGGCAGAAGGTGGGCCACAGGTGTACAAGCCTGAGACTTATTCTTCTCTTTGACCTCTCATTATCACCCCCAGGTTCTCATCCATTATTATCCTGTGTCCTCGGGTGTTCAGGGAGCAGCGTGGTGTGTCTACTGCAGTCTGTTCACCGCACAGTCTGTCATTCATATTTGGTGAATAAATTATTCCATATTTTTAATCTATTATTGTCTGCTCATCTGTGTGTCTGTTTTGTGAAGTCTAACAATCTGCGCTTCTGTCTTTTGACCCATTTCCAATCTCTTTCCCCCGTCTCCGCTCCTTTTCTGACCACATTTCCAGTGACTTATCTAATGACTCGGCAGGTGCTTATCAATAATTTGATTTGCAGCTTCTCATCGTTTCTCTGACTGTCACTTTTGATTAAAATATTTTTCAAATCCTACTGTTACATCTGCATATCTCTCCACATCTTCCTTTCTATCTATTCATCTTTTTCTATCGCCGTGATCATCTATCTATCCACCAGCCTGTCCTGGACGGCCTGTAGCGGAGCTGTCTGGTCTGTTGTTACAGAGGAACAGGTGGAGCAGGCTAACAGTCAGAGCAGGCTTGAATAACACACACACACACACACACACACACACACACACACACATTCAAGCTGCAGGGAGGCAGTCAGCCGCCCAGACACTGGCCCATATGGTAGACCTCTGGAGCTGTTGCCCTTTGCAGAGTAGGGGAGGGATATATGGAGAGATGGTTGGAGGATGGCAGGAGCAGGGGAAGGCAGAGGGAAGCAGGGGGAGGTTTAAAATTAATCAGCAGGCCACCCCAACTGTCCACTGTCTTTGGGGAGTTGAGACATGCATATATGTGGCTGATTGAACCGGGAGTGAGGATTGCAAGTGGGGGTTGTGGTGGTTTTGAGTTGTGTTTTTCTTTTACTATTTGACTTGATTTTATTTATCTGATAGAAAAAGACAAATATTCTTTAACAATTTCAACTTTTGAACACCCTTTACATTAACCTGAGCACATCCCATAAACTCTTAACATTTCCACAGGTAAATAGTAAAAATAAAGAAAATTTTGAAATGGTACAATACAAATAGATCCAATAAATAAATCAATTATGTCATGTGAAATATTTTCATGTGGACATTGAGTTATTTTCAAAACCTCTGCTTCTCATTTGCATTCTTAGTCATTTGTATTCTGTTATATTTTAAATTAATCTTCATTCAATCAGAGGTTTTTGTAGCTAGTGATGGAAGAATTATTCATATCTCCTAGTTAAGTAAAGTAACCTACAGCAAAATATTCTATAAAGTGATCTTTCTTAAATAAAAGTAGAAGTACTTGCAACAAAATGTACTTAAAGTAGCTGTTTTGCAGTATTGCCCCTTTTACAATATAAATATATAATACGTTTTATAATGTGGGATTATTAATCTAAAACAATGCCTCTCATTTCATAAGATGATTGTTATTGCTTTGATTTAAAATCTAGTATTGTTTACATCAAATGTGCTGGAGTATAGCCAAAAATATCTCAACGTGTCACTGTTGGAATACTGTACATATGTTTCCCTATGACAAGCAACGTTTCAGTGCAATACGTGACTACACCAACTCCAAATGAGTTTTCTATGAGTGGACTATTCTTTTGTGTGAGAGAGCCTTACAAATCCTGTTGCTGAATCTTTGAATAGAAATATTAAGGCCTGGTACTGTGAAAGATAAGCTGACCACCTGCCACATCACAAAGGAACAGACTGACAGATGTATAGACAGGAGGTCAGATGGTCAAACGCTTTGTCATAATGCTAAACATCATTAGGTAGATGCACTGCTTAAGGCAAGCACTGTCATTAAAGCCCCCCATTTATTGTTGCTGAGCTGTTTATATGTGTTGTTTTATATGTGCTAAATAGTACGTCCAAGTGTTTTTGTCTGAAGAAAGAGTTATACTACAGTGCAAATATAGCTAAAAGTGTATACAGAGAAATACAAAAACTGCATATATACATCATTTTTTTACCTCAATAAGGCCTTACTCTATCATGATATTCATCTCAATCAAACTCCCTGTTGAACGAATGAAACAGAGTGTGCCTGAATCTTACCTTGATTTTAATGGCCATAGGGATACAAATACTGACTACACATAGGCACTTACTACATTTGGTTTTGCTTGTTTATTTTCTACCATCTCAGCAGGTGAATATCTGGTTCTTTAGTTAACTAAATGCTAAAGTCAGGGGAATGATCCTGTGTGTTCACTAGCTACCTGCTAACCTTGTCTGCGGTCTGTTGCAGTGCAGGTGGCATGCGCTGGGTTTATCATTAGTGTTTTTTTGCTGAAAGCAGCTGCCTGCCGTGGCTGGGAACGCAGTTGATAAGAGCGGCGAGACTGAACCATTAGTACATTTATGGGCCATAACCAACATGTTAAACTAAAAGAGGCTTAAAAAGCTCAGCAGAGCCAAGAGCTGGCTAATGATTTGGTGAGTCCATCACTTTGCATGATGCCTTTTACACATTACACATATCTCATATATCATTTAATTTGTTGTTAGTATAAAGAAATGTTGATTAGTAAAGCATGAACTATATAATTTGGACCCTTTTCCAAAAGATTATTATATTATGCATTTTATCTTAATTTGTACTGATACATTCGTTAAAGCTGTTTTTTTATAATTGCTCTATGTAAAACACGTAATTATGAATGTTGATTTATTAATACTCAATCCATTAATGCCTTTTAAATCAATTAAACTAGTTGTTTAACCATTTACGTAAATCAGCTATTAAATATTCTCTTTTAGAAAGGTTTGCAATAATATATTAATAAAATAATATATTTCACACATGAATACTAGCCCATTTGTAAGCATGCTGCACCCGTCTCGTTAAAAAAAAATAGATTAACTGTAGCGGCTTGAGCAGTTCCCCGTTGATGTTTTCTGAATGAAGAAATGCTTCTGTAACTCCTATTTTCATGAATGTTTTCAAACTGAACACTTGTTTAAAAAACCTGCATGACTTGAGTTAAATGCAGAGATGTTTGTTTGAAACGCATGCATTTTCACTGGACATATGGTTGGAAATAAACTGTGGTGCATTTAATCCTGTGACAGATTATCGTGGCGAAGTGTTAGTTGAGGACACAGTAATTGTAGGCCTATATTTAATCTCACGCACAAGAGATTAATCTCTATATGACATATATTATTATCAATTGGTAAAAAATAAACCGTGAAAAGTCAGATAAAGCTAAATCAGTCAGTGGTTTTAAAGAAAAAGAGACAAACGATAATGATCATATTTAGCAAAAAGTCAGAAATGTTGCCCTTAAAGACGTTTTGACTTGGTTTTATATATGTTGGTGTATCTTTTACACAAAACACAATCATAAAAAACTGTTAAAAGATAGTAAGGTAGAAATTATTGTATTTCATTTTTCAAATATCTGCCTCATATTCAAAAAGATGTCCCTGTGTTGCACTAAGCCACTTACGTTTGTGTCTGTCTGGATGTAATGGAGCCATTTGATCACCAGGGGGAGAGAGAAGATTGGGAACTGACCTTTACAAACTGCATCTGTGTTATGCACAGCTTGTCTGTGCATTATGTTCAATGGACGCATTGAATTCAATTACAGGAAATAAAACTACATCTCAATATATAAAAGTGACCAATTATAACTTAATACAACAGTTTAGATAGAGTTGGTCTATCTGCTTAGCTGCTTCTATATTATAAGGAGGTTTTATTAACACATGAGCATCTGTACTGGTTGAGAGCAAATTTCAGTCCAATGATCCAAACTTGTTTTCATTAAGGGAGCAATTGCCCCTTTAACAACCCACCCAGAAGACTAGTTTCTAAAATTGGGTGCAGGAACTTCTTTGCTTTTTCACCTGCTGTGAAGCAGATGCAACACAGGCTGCCACACACAGCTGAAGGGATGGCAGCTTACTTGCAGATGCAATAGAGCATTGGGAATGTGGACTGCTTCATCAGCTTGTTTCAGTGACTCATGCATGTTGTTAATGTCTACTCTGCGCAATTAAGTGCACCTCTGCTGAGTCACCAAGACTAGTGCAATCCTTATTCATGTTTAGTTAGAGTCAAGACTAAATTGCTTTTTCAGTGTGTATTACTGCCGATTATTACAAATTAGTTTCAAACATATATATTGACCATATGGGTTTCCATAGTATTTAAAATGTATAAAGTGAAAGAGAAATTAAAAGGTTACAACTAGAGATTTGCACAAAGTTATTTGTGCATGTAGAAGGCAGAATTGCTACAAATTGTGGACTGTACTGAAAAAAATTGTATTGATTGATAGATCAGATGGATGTTGGAAGAAAGTAAATCAGAAAAAATTATTGATTCAGAGGAAGTTATTTAAGATGTATTCTTGTGGACTGCCTGGAAAATAATAAGAAATGAGGCACAAGTCTAACCATACATGCAATCTATCTGGAGAACATATGTTTCCAAAGCTTTGTATGAGTATATGCCCCGGTGTGAACCAAAGAAGCAACAGCAAACGTCTTAGCCAATAACTACACATATTTTTTTTGTCTTTTGAAGTCTTTCTCTTCACTCTTACGCAACTCCGTCCGGCACATCAGGATTGATTTAGCTTCATCTGTGCTGATATACTGCACTGCTAACTCCCTTATTACATACTGGAAGCTTTGGCAAACCACCCATTTAGAGAATGGCATGCTTGTCCTGTGTTTACCTTTTTTAAGATTTTGCTGAGCATTGATTGATCATGCCTGATATGTGATCTATGGCAGAGCAGTGATGAGCTATGGCCTGGGAAGCACTAGCCTACTGATTGTATTTTCTTTATGACAGAACGTCAGTAGCCTATATATCAGTGCAGTGATTTTGTGTCTGTTGGGCACATTGCAAATTAGATCTGTGATCTAAGCCCGGATGGTTCAATGCACTTGAAATAAATAAATAATAAAATGTATCAAAACTTAATTATGTGTGACTCAACCGCACACAGTTTATTAAGGGAGGGTCTCAACATGAAGCTCTTTGAACTTACAGTGTGTGTGTGTGTGTGTGTGTGTGTGTCAACACCATTGCTAATCGTATCACCCTCAATTAACTTTACTTCTTTCTATTGGGTAACCTCTCTGGAGGGGGACAAAGTCCGGATAAAGAGAGAGGTTGAAATATGTGTGCGTGCGTGCGTGCGTGCGTGCGTGCGTGCGTGCGTGTGTGTGTGTGTGTGCGTGTGTGTGTGTGTGTGTGTGCGTGCCCCCTACCCCATCCCTCCACCCCCTATCTCTTTACAGGACTGCCAGTCCGTCTAGAGTTATTCCAGGAATGCGTTGAACATGGCTGCCGCGATGAAGGCGCAGAAAACGGGACTGCTGGAACTTCGAGTGACCGTGGACCGCTGGATCCGGGTGTTGGCCACTCTTACCGAGGACACGCTAACACTAAACCCCGGTGAGGGTGCCGAGGAGCCCGCGAAGCCCAACCCGAGCCCCGCCGGTGCTATCAACGGAGACCCCCCGAACCTAAGCTCGTCCCCTGTCCCGGAAACCATCACCAACGTGAAGCGCACCGTGCGAGTTACCAAGCAAGATGTTGGAGGACTTGGAATCAGTATCAAAGGCAAGACAGTTTAAATAAATAATAACCAAACTGTTAACTTCATAAACGTCGAGTCAATGTCTGTTTGCACAAGTTTTGGCTAGTTAAAAGTTGAATGCAGTTTCTGTCAACGACGACGAAAACACACCCGACCACTTGACAGTTAACTTAGCTAACTTCAAACTGACTGTTAAATCCCACAATGTGCGATAATTTCTAATTCGCCATAACGTTTAGTCAAGACACATTATTATTTGTATTTTAACTCAAGCTTAATGCAGGGCTGTTTGCAGAGAAAAACATGACAGCTGTGATTATTATCTCACACTGTGCACCTTAACGGGGAACCATTTCAATGTCCCGGAGATGGCAGTTAGCTAACGTTAGCCTACTGTCCTTTGCAGTGTGGCTTCGCACACACAACCCAAATAAAAGGCGAATCTTCAACTAAAGTTATTAAGTTAAAAAAAAATGTTATTTTATGCTACGTACTGTCCTCAAAACCACCCATTTTAACAAGTAGCCGACCTGTTTTTCATATTTAACTCCTACGAAAATTAAATGCCAATCCTCTTTTGTTATGGATATGTATATTTTTTTAATTTTGAGTTTATCCGTCCAGCAGACTCACTAAAGCCAGATGATAACATGCTGAAGTTGAGAAGACCAATAAGCATAAGGTTATCATAAACCAAGACAAACAAAACAGATAAACTGTTAGCAACTGTGTGCAGTTGTTTTATGTTATAGCCAAAAACTTCAATTTGTTTAAACCTCTATTTTATTGTTGAGCCATATTTCTGAAGGTTGCACTAAGTACAAGTTTATATGAAAGTGGTGAAAGTGAGTCCCAAAAACAAAGAGTACATCTATCACTGTGGTTTATAGTTTTTTTTACAGAATATAAATTACTTTGTTTGGGTAAAATTTCCTTTTTGCTGATTAACTTTGTCTTTGAATCAGCAAACATTACCAGCATTGCTCCTAGAGGGATTTTATTGAGGGCGTACCCCAATAGGAAAAAAATGTGACCTCTCCATATCTCACCGTCCAAAGGCTCACATACCTGTACTGTGTACTGTTCCTGTGCTGTGTACTGTTCAGTGGCTGATAAAAGCCTTTTTCTTGTCTGTTGTTTTCGACTTGCAGCTAAAGGCTACTATCTCAATGGAGATCTCAGTGTGAAGCATTGGGGAAGCTGTGTAATTGACATAATTGACAGCACATTGAATACAGTCTGAGCAATAATTCTATTTTATTCTATGGTTTAACGCAAAATTAGTAGGCTGTTTAAACAAGATAGATTCAAGTCTTTTTTTCTTTTTTACAATGCTTGCTTGCTTTATGATGCCTTTTTTTTGCTTTAAATCACTATTGCAATTTAGTTACACATTTTAATCTTCCTGTAGCCCACATTAGGGTTCCATTTCCCTGGCTTAAACAAGACCTCTTTGGGGTCATAATGGTGAAGTTATGATTGGTCTGTGCCACTTACTTTGAGGTGTGATCCATGCACTCTCACAACAATGATGGTGAATAATGGACCTGCATCCCTGGTGTTGCATTCATGTGAGTTAAAGCCTTCACCTCCTAAAAGGGTCTGCAGTATTGACAGGTTATCACTTGGCTATTGACTGATGGACAGGGTCGATTTGACGGACAGCTGTGGACTCGCACCATGTCATGTTGCAAAGATGCCTCATCACTGTAGCTGTGGATGACATGTTAATTTGAACTCCCCCCCCCCCCCCCCCCCCCCCCCCCCCCCCCCACTGCCACCACCAACTACCACCACAACAAAGCCAGCCCCTAATGACATAAATGTAATGTTCATCTTTGTGGAAATGGGGTGGCTTTGAAAATCAGACAGCATGTTATTAAAACAAAATCATAGCTGGCACCCTGCCAGTTTGACATTGTTGTGATTCCAGTTGTTCAAAGGCAAACGATGAAGAGAGGGAGGAAGAAGGGTCTAGCAGAGGCATAGAAAGAGAGAGGCAAAGCCATACAATGGACTTGGAACAAGCCGGCAAGAGGTCAAATGAGAAGAAAGGAAAAAAGGAGTAAAATAATAGGACAGTGTCAAAATTCAAACAGGGTGAAGGAAATGAAAGAACAGGACAAAGTTGTTGTGGGCTAGCTGACACCACATTGTGAACAGCTGAGAGGAGCAACCCGTTGAGGAGCAAGCAGTTGTCATTGGCCAACGATGAAAGTTATGTGGCTGGGAGCGGAGTACTCCACTAGTGTTAATTTTAGGGAGCCCACCCCAGCTTGCAGAAAAGCATGGAGGCAGTCAACCATTCCTCTCACATGTCTAAATTTAAGAGGAGAGGCTAGGAAGTGAGGCTCCACATATCTAGACAGGCCCACTGGTCAGAGTGAAGAAGTGTGTGTATCTGCAGATCTGGGTTGAGCTTCGACTTTTTTTTATCACAGCTTCCCTCACATTGTTTAAACTGCTCCAGTCAGTGTGCGTTATTCCAGTTAGGTGTGATCTCATGCAAATTCAAATCAATGCGGGGATTTTGAGGGCAAACATGAAACCGTGTTTTGATGCCTCAAACTCTTTTGTCACAATATCCCTTAGATGTGCACATAGATACTAGTTTTGTCGGTTAACAAGGCTCAGGTGCAGTGTTATGTAACAAACATGATATTAAAATGCTATTCAGATTTTGAAGGGTTGGGATAGATCTTTTTTTCTGTTGTTTGTTCTAGGGTTCTAGACTGGGTAAACCCTGCCTACTCTGCCGGCGATTTGATTTTGCCCTGCAGCTCGGCCTGGAAACCTGCACTTTTAATTCTCTTGCTTCAGTTCACAATTTTGCGGGAACCAATTACAAACTGGCTCATCTACCTGGCGTGCTATTGGCGGTTTTAACACAATGATGATAGAGAAGCGACTAAGCAGCTTTTTCTTTACATTTAACATAGCGGCCACTGAAACGCAGCAAACCCGTTGATGCTCTGTTGCTTCTACGTCACCTGGATCAGTGGTCTGATTGGTTGAAGGACTTTCCAATTGTGTAGAGTCCTTTGAACTATGCCCGTTGGTCACGCCTCTTGTGCAGAGAAAATACAGAACAGACTTCACCGACCAACGCTCAATCTCAAATCTATTGAGCTTGGCGTGGTCTGGTGATAGCCAGACTACCAGTGTTTATTAGCACGGCATGCAACAGCTGATGAAGTTCATCAAACTTCATCAGCTGAGTTGATCACAAAATTACCTAATTAGGTACATGTCAGTGTTGTATAAACCAGTACCATTCATTTACCTGCCATGGGTACCTCCGCCACCGCCACCCTTCTGTCAGCTGAGTGACAGGCTGCCAGCTGGAGGCTGCTGACTGTTTGACATGAAAAGTTGGAAGAGAAAAGGAAGGGAAGGGAATATGGGAGGATTAAGGGTTAGGTAAGAGTGGCAGACATATTGACAGTATTTCTTTCCTCCAATATGTCAGCTGTGTTTTTTCAGCAGTCGTGTCAGTGAGAGGCATTTCAGATTGAAAGTAAACCTGAAAGCATGTGAACAGAGGAATGAAAAAAATAGAAAACATGTTTAAAAGGTGGGAAACGGGTACTGTGTGCAGTACTTGTCCCTGTTGTTGGCCCTCCAAGGGTCAGATTTAATGGTTTATCAAAACACATGGGGAAAAAACTGTCTTCCAAACCATCACTTCCGTCAAGTAATGTTGTCTCCTTATCAATTCAAGTATCTACAATCTAGACAGTATGTGCATACATCATTTTGGTGAAGACTCCAAGTCATTTGGACACCAATATTCCCTCCTGTGACACTGATGTCACTATCATCCTCTCAAATCCGCAGGCTGTCTTTTACCTAGTTGTCCAACTTTAACCCTTGTGTTGTCTTCCCGTCAAAATTGAAAATCAACACTTTTGTTGACGATGTTTTAAACTTTTTCTTATGTTTTTGTCCCTTTTTTTTAACAATTATGACGTTTTTTTGAATGTTTGTCACTTTTTTAACGTTTTCAGCACTACGTAACACTAATTTATTACCTTTAGATTTACAGTTACTTTTGGAATGTATAGCCAATAAACCTCATTTATAGGAAATTATACCTAATGTTTGAGTTAGAAAAGCAGAAATTAGGAATTATTTTGACTAAAATTAAAGGAATGTATGTTGATGGATAATCACAGATTGGAATATGTCAACTTTTACTCAATACTAATTCAAAACAACTTCAATTGTTTTTTCAGATGCTTTAAAATTGAATAAGACGCCCCAAAATGAATGAAAGTAGAGATTTGTACTTGCCAAAGAGCGTTGTGTGGAATCTATCATGTTATTTGGGGTAATTACAATTGGGTAGTTAAAAAGAACATTGATATAGGAAAACGGGGGAGGTTTAAATAGTTCCTTCACATGGGCCTACATTTCCACCGTTCAAGTAAAAGTAGATAGCACTGCAGTCGGTAAAGTGAGAAGTGCTGTGGTGAGCACTCCATCAGCATAGGTGTGGTACGTGAGAAATTATAAAGATTCAAAATTGTTATTCATGTTCATGACTAAATAGTTTGCAACAGAGTTGCCTGGACAAATGTATATAAGGTTACATTCAGGTCAATATGTCCATCTGTTGTTGCTTTATGGGCTTAAATTTGACATAGTTAGCTTGCAGCATCTTTTTGATCATACAGTACTGTTGAGGTTATTCTGGAGAATATTCTAGACAGTATTTGTCATTGTTTTGGATTGTTGCAATAATAATAAACATGTTCATAATCCAAGTGTATTTGTCCACTCCCATGTTGATATAAGAGCATTAAACTTGAACTTTTCAAGTACTTTTAGAAGTGATTCAAAATGTGCGATTAATTTGCGAGTTAACTTTGGACAAGCATGAAATTAATTGCGATTTCATATTTTAATTGATTGATAGCCTTAATATCAATATATCACAATTCAGAGACTCAGTAAGCACAGGGCATTACCTCTCTTCTAATACTCTAATACTGTAATAAGTCATTCAGTGAACAACAATCTGATTCTGATGCCGCAGAGCGGTCAAGTAGCTGGTAAATCCCTCTTTCTCAGCATAATGACTAACATGCGTAGTAGGAGCTCAACCATAGGCTTTTTTTTATTATTAAGAGCACAAGGCTGTGGCATCCAAAGGAAGATACAGTACATGAGTTAAATTCAAAGGAATCACCCAGAGGAAGCAACCTGTGGAAGATGTATTTTAAATTAATTACATGTAATCCTCTTCTAGATAATTTCTCACTAGCTTGAAGGCCAGAGTCCAAGTGCCAGCTGACATTAATGACGATATTTCTCATGGAGAGTGGAAGCCCACGGCAAAAGTCAGATCCATCAACTTACTAGCTGACCTTCATTTAACGGAAGAAAGAGAGAGAGAGAGAGAGAGAGAGAGAGAGAGAGAGAG
>NC_045736.1:8897560-8906126 GCF_008692095.1 Etheostoma spectabile | reverse complement strand
GAGAGAGAGAGAGAGAGAGAGAGAGAGAGAGAGATGGGAAACTAGGAAGTTAGCACAGGAGGGTAACAAAATAGACGTGGACTTTTCTTATTGTAAAGCTAATTTGCGTGGTTCTGATATGCAGTAACTGGACAACATACTGATAATTTCTATATATTAAACTAAGCTGTTATCTTTGTATTGGGTTTAACTGTCATTATTTAATTCAGGCATTATCTCCTTCACTGTGACTTGCAAACTACCATCTCGTCTGGAATTGGCATTTGCACCCAGTGCCTTCTAGGCTATTCATATTCCACAGTGTTTAACAGCATGCCATTTTGTTAGTATACTGGAGCTCGTAGCATAAGCACTTGCACTTTGCCGTGCTTGTGTAAGGAGAAATTAGCTTAATTCCCAGCTGCTTCAATAAAGCTGATCAGGGGTCAGAAATGAGGCTTATGGTGGCAAGTGTGCAATTCAAAAGTGTGTTACAGTAATGTGCAACTACTGTATGTAAAGCAGCAGGTGTCCTGAAGAAAAAGTAAAAAGACAAGATGAAACATCAACATTTGTCTTTCTTGTCATGCAGGTGGTAGGGAGAACAAGATGCCAATCCTTATCTCCAAGATTTTTAAGGGCCTGGCTGCTGACCAGACTGAGGCGCTTTATGTTGGTGACGCCATACTGTCTGTCAATGGTTATGACTTACGGGAGGCCACGCACGACGAGGCTGTGCAAGCACTGAAGAAAACTGGCAAAGAAGTCATCCTCGAAGGTAAGCTATTTTTCATTCAGAAAAAAATGAAACCCAAAATTGACACTGCAACTCAGGAAACTAGGAGTTAACTATAAGATACACTTGCAAAATATGTCACACAACTGTCTTTGTTGCATGACAAAGAAGTTCTTCCTATTTCTTTATCAATATGAGCTCAGAGCAGCGCTGAACAAAATCCTTACCTTTCATGAAAAAGGAGCTCTTCCCCGTCTACACTCCACAGCTCCAAAAGATGGGAACTTTTGATAACATGATATGTTTTTGCTGCATTTCTCCTGCACTTTGTTAGATTTTTCCTTAAGGGCCATATATGATGAGCTGAGAGAGACAATCTGGTAAATCTGAACTTTGATCAGACTTCCGCGGAAACATCAAAATAATGAGTTGAAGGGAAACAGCAAGAGGAAACCAAAGACTCAAAAGTTGCGAATATTGTTGTGGCTCGCACCTCTGAGTCTCTCGGCATGCTAATGAGCAGTCTTCCCGACCATATAACACTGTTGACACCGATAGAAAGTACTTTGTTTCTGTTCAAGTCAGAACTGAAAAACTATGGAGAACTTGTAGGGTAAGACCTGCTGTGCCTAGGAAGGTTTGCAGTGGAGTCAGAAGGTATTTGCAGGTGGTTTTCCCACCTCTTCCCTCTTGCTCTTAACTCAGTCACTTGAGCTTCCAGGGATAATGGACGGTCTCCCTGTCCTTTTCTGTCTGTCTTTCTGTTCTTACACTTTAATCACTTCAGTTTGTGAATGCACATTTAGCCTAAAAGCATCAGTCCACCAGCAGGTGTGAAACAACATGGCTAACGTGAGATGTGGTCTGTAGCTGATAGGACAGAATAAAAGGGATTAAAACAAGCTTTTGTATTGCCAACTGATTGCATCACAGAAATTCTGCATCTCCCACATTTCAAGTCACTGGCTTGAATTGGAAATTCAACCGCTACAAATGCACAGTGTCTAAAAGCAAAGTTTGAGTGATGTTTTATGTGTTACTTTTAAAAAAGAATGTTTCCATCAGGAACCACGCAACTTCACACTTTGTTGCTTTGTTTTTATTATTCTTTCTATGGCTCTGTATTAAAGTCCGTGTTTTGAGAGAGAGAGAGAGCTCACCCACAGAGTCAAAACAGAGGCAAACAGTTATGTTCAATGATGTGAGTCAAACTGACACTTCTGACAGTAGGCGCTCTCAACGTATACTTGCAGACAAAAACCTAGTATGCCCAAAAGGTTTATTGATGAACTGTGAGAACCAAACCCTAACAGCATTTTTCAACAAAAAAAGGCTTTAAACAGAAGAAGGAATAACTCATAACGCATGACATAAACGTTTCCGTTTCTGTAAGAAAATGGTTTCGGTTGCTAAATGACACTGGTCACAACTGAAGCCACATGTGCAAAACTCTAACCACAGTCTGCACTCCCAACAGTCCAAACAGTTCACATCTCCTGTCAAACTCATTCCAAGCAACACAACTCTTAACACACGTCTCAAAACAGGCTCAGTGCAGCCGAACACTATGAACAACCCTCGCTGAGATAACACACACTGTCACTCAGAACACACTGAGAGTAGAAACACCGGCATCAAACACCAATACAGAACATACAAACCTTTCATCTTTACAGTTTGAACAATTTGGGTGACTTTACACTACTCAATAGTTTCTTTAAATAAAAGACACAGATTGTATGTAATAAACCAATTTTCACCTAAGGTAAACAAGAAAAAATGAAAATCAGCAGTTTGCTTCAATATAGTAGTGTCAGTAGTATTTAGTCACTAGTAATTTATGGAATTACTGGAAACAAAACTAAAGGTGCATAACAGTAACAGAGAATATTGTGACTGATCCTGCCTCTCTCCAGCATCATGCAGCAAGTTGTCTTCATCACATTGGATGTCTGCATCATCTCTAAATACTAATGACTGTGGGGTTTTCATTGCTTTCACTTCCATCACTTTTCTGAAAAACAGTAAGAACGCAGATTTACTATAGTAAAGATAATATTTTTCACATTTTGTTTTTTATAGCTGTGTATGTAACCTCAGACATCTTACCTGGGCAGACTGACATCTATTCTGTTTCGAATGTGTGGTTAACAGTTGTGACAGCAGTGTGTTAGCATTTGAACAAAGTACTGTAAATCCACTATGTTGTGCAGGTCGTGGTTAAAGCCATGGCGTAAGTGTGTAGAGATTTAAAAACTGTGTTCAAGCAATGTAAAAGGAACTAGAGTTTGGTTCACAAGAACTGCTGCTGTGCAGACTGTGGTTAGAGTTTTGCACGTGTGACTTCAGTTGTGCCCACTGTCGTTTAACAATTGAAAAAAACTGTAAATACCATGTATCTTCAGTTCTGTAACCATTCTAAAACAAGAAACCTGCTTAGGCTTTCAACTAAAATTGCCATCAGCAGTGTTTCAAAGGCACCAGACTGACATCTACTCTGTTTTAAATGAGTGGTTAACAGTTGTGACAGCAGTGTGTTAGCATTAGAACAAAGTGCTGTAGAGCCACAGTGTTGTGCATGTTGTGGTAAAGTCATGAGATAAGTGTGTAGGGTTTTGAAAACTGTGTTCAAGCAATGAAAAACAAACTAGAGTTTGGTCCACAAGAACTGCTGCTGTGCAGGCTGTGGTTAGAGCTTTGCACATGTGGCTCCAGTTGTGCCCAATGTCGTCTAGCAATCAAAAAAAACTAAATGGTGTAATGTATGTCACTGTTTCATTCTTATTTGGGGTTTCTTTATTTCCCCAAAAATCTTTCTTAGCTTTCCCTATATATATATATATACACATAGTAGTGTTCACTAACAAGTCTAAAACAAGACACCTGCTTAGGCTTTCAGCGAAAATTGAAATCACCAGTGTTTGATAGGCACCAGACTGAAATCTACTCTGTTTTGACTGTGTGATTTTGACTGTGACAGTTTTGAGAGCAGTGTGTTAGCATTTGACAGTTTTGAAAACTGTTCAAGCTATGAAAAACGAACTAGAGTTTGGTCGGCATGAACTGCTGCTGTGCAGAATGTAGTGAGAGTTTTGCACATGTGACTCCAGTTGTGCCCACTTTCGTCTGGCAATCGGAAAAAAAAAACAGTAAAAAAGCATCACAAAAACCGGAGTTACCAGTTTTCCGTGTGACAGCATTTCTGTGGGTTAGCTTGCACAGTGGGCTAGCGTCAGTAACTTCAGTCAGCGGAGCAGACACAGCTAGAGCTCCAGCCGGGGGAAATCATTACAAATCCCCCTGCCTTACTTGTCCACAGTCAGGCAGAAAAGTGTTGATACCAGACGGCTCAACCAGCGCTGCTCTGTGATCCGTCATGTCAGGAATCATTTCATGGGTTTCCCTTCCCCCTGAGGACCTGATGGAGGACTGAGGAGACGAAAGAGGCTTGGAGGCTCACTGAGGGGAAAGAGGTTGATATTTTGTGTGTGTGTGTGTGTGAGAGAGTATATGTAGTGTATTTCTATATTATAGTGTATTTTTTGATGTCCTGCTATTCCATTGCTAGTGTGTGTATGCCAATCTGACCCAGAGATTGCAGGACTGCAGAATTCATATATGTAGTGAGAAGCTTTGGAGTAGTTTTAGGGAATAGAGGAAATAAAGAATGAAAGTCTTTGGTCAACAGTTGAGGGCTATGAGCTTTCCAGTTGCAGTTTTCAAGAATCTCTTGGTCTCTTTCGAGACCATTTGTGTATCATGAAAATACTTGATTACATATGACTTGAAGTTCAAGTACACCGTTTTGTTTTGGTATGTTATCAGTATACTCCGAAACAAACTCCTTCTTGGCACCGCTACAGTGTCAAAGATCATGGTAACACTCTTTCTTACTGTATGTGCACAGCGACAAACAAGGCTCAAGGCAGTTTTCATCGCTTTCTGAAATACATAGACAACACAGACGGCCTTGACTGAGATCAAGGAGAAACTGCCTCCATCACATTAACATATCTGGAATGTGTGAACAGCAATACTTGAATCTGTCAGATAAGTACTTCAACAACACTTTTGGTTTTTAGAGTTATATTAGAAGCCTGATTGGCATTCTGCGCTTCTGGCAGGATTTTCCCAAGAAGAAGAAACATTTGTGATAGCCTGTATTAAACAGATTTCTTCTCACTTGGATTAGTGCAATTTTGATTGTTGCAACAGCAGCATATGCAAGGCATTTATGCAGAGCTTTGCCTCATACCTTAAGCAGTATTATCCGGAAAAGGATGTTTTTTTTTAAGGATGCTATGTATTTCTGTCAGTAAGTGTGTACTGGCTTAAAGGTTGTCATCAAAATGATCTACATGCATAAGATTTAAAAATATCAGAAAACAATAAAAATGCTTTTAGATAAGGGTCAAGGGTTCCCAGCTATGCAGATGTGGCACAGCTGGAAATTGTTTTATTTACTTTATAGGTTTTTAATAAATCATATGATTTCAACGTCCCACCCAGTTGCTTAGCAGCCAACAGCAAAAAAAAGTGGCATCACTGGGCAGCGGGTTTGAGTGTGAATGTGTAAAACCTTCCACTGCTTTCCACAAATAAGAATTTGTGCATATTGTCAATCTGTCTGTCTGAAAGAAAAAATATATCCTTTCTATGTTTCCAATAGTATGCCCTCTGTTCTTGACTGTCGCACCTTACATTAACATAGAGATGGAGTAATCAATGTGTGTTTGCGACAGAGGAACAGTAAACATCTGAGAGGGTCAGATAAATATAACAGACTAGATGAAACCATATGACCACAGCTGCCTTCATTGAGTCCCAGCTACATTTACAGCCTGTGTGTTTGTGTATGAGCAGTGTGTGTGTGTGTGTGTGTGTTTTAATAAAAACAGTCTGCTGCATCTTCAAGTGTGTGTGCGCGCTTCTGTTTGTATACAGTACAGTGTGTAAGGAGAGAAATGAAGAGGATGGAGAAGAGAGGGTCACCTCAACATTTTCCCATCCACACACCTTATCACACCTGAATGTTCTGTTATTAGTGCTGTCAAACAATTAAAATATTGAATAGCGATTAATCGTCCTTTGATTTCTTTTTGTTCCATTATTTTTTTTAAATGTTAATGCTCTTATTAACATGGAAAAGGCAATCGGCTTGCTTTGTGCAAATGTGTACTTAATGAAAACAACATAGGACAGCCTACTGTAGTGTTCAATTTCACACGCAACATTCTCACTTGGAGCAAATAATCGCTCACACAATGTAACACTGTCCATCAATAAAAGGGTGAAAAAAATTACTGTGACAAGGGGGCGGAGAATTCTTATCAGCTATGTGCTTGGCAATCAAGTGGTATTTCAGACTGGTCGTGCTGTGATGAGAGCTCAGTTCACAACAAAACACACAGATCACTTCGGTCTTGTCAATGGAACCATTTGGCAACTTTAAAAAGCAAACTTTCCATATAGAATCTTTTTGGCATCCATGTTGTCGTCTCACGCTCGCCATCCACTCATAACCTTACTACTTTTTGGCCGGCTCGCAAGCCCAAACAAGTGTGTACGGCATGCCTGTTTTGTTTCTGGTCTAGCTAGATCCGTTGTGACGATGTCGTTTTTTAACGTTACTAGTTGTTGCAACAGCATGTGAAAAAACTACAAAGTTTGCTAGGCTAAAAAGATGCTAATCTTGCGATTAAAAAAGTTGACGCCGTTAAAATGGGTTTGTAATAACGCATTTAACTGACAGCACTAGCTGTTATAGAAGAGTTACAGATTCATCTGGGTTTGCTATCATAATAAATTCAACATGACATCATGACTTTGCTTAAACATACACGCCAACTTTCTTAAGCCAAGTGGTGTGTTATCTGTACGAATTTTGTGTTAGATCCGGCTGGCAGAAAACCCAAACGCAGAAGAGAGTAGGTAGTAGTGAAACCAGATAAGAGTTCATTGTAACAGTTTGCAGGCAGGATGACAAACAGGAATGACATGGTACCGTGAGGTGGCAGTGGAGCGAAGCAGAATCTGAACCGTGATGAAGTGGGTTGGTGTGGATCCGAAGATGAATATGAAATGCTGACCGTCCGAATGAATTTGAGTGACCAGCGGGAATGCAGAGTATCCGTGGTATCTATGATGGACGAGTAGAGGCAGAGAAGATTTATTAACACACAACACAAGGCAAAACAACAACCAACTGAAGTCCAATAGAGACGCCAAAACATACTGTGTATGACCAACGATCCGACAAGGACTGGATGTCAAGTCAGGAGATAAATGCAGGTAGTGATTATGATGAGACACAGGTGAGTGCTGGTGATAACGCTGATCAGGAACAGGTGATTGCTTGGCAGAATGAATGAAGAACACGCCTCCACAGGTTGCCCGGCAACAGGATCCAGACCAGTTCAAAGACATAGAAAAACACAGACATACAGAGAAGCAAACAACAACTAGGTTCAGATCGAGGGATAGCTGACAGTACCCCCCCCTCCGACAAACGCCTCCAGGCGGACCACCCGGGGCCCAGCCGGTGATGGTAAAAAAAAACATTCAGAATCTGGCGACAAGGAATGCAGCACCTCTTCTCAGGCCCGTAATCCTCCCAGTCCACTAGGTACTGAAACCCACAACCCCTCCGATGGGACTCCATGATGCAATGCACCGCGTAAACAGGACCTCCATAGATCATACGTGGTGGAGGAAGACGAGCGGGAGCAGGCAACAGGGGACTAAACAGAACAGGTTTTAGTCATGAAACATGGTGAGCAGGGTGTACCTTGAGTGACTGAGGCAGCGTCAATCTGACCACCGCAGGATTAATAACGCGCTCCACAGGGAATGGTCCAATGAACCTGGATGACAACTTCGGCGATTCAGTCCGTAAAGGTAAGTCTCGGGTCAACAACCACACTCTGTCCCTCAAAGAGTAGTTCTGAGCCGGGACAAAAAGTCTTCGACAGTCTTTGGAGCGCCTGAAGAACATGTTGCTGATGTTCCGAAATGTTCCCTGAGGACATCGTTAATGATGCACTGTAACACAGCGGGAGCGTTAGTGAATCCAAATGGCATGACCAGGTATTCAAAGTGACTCATGGGAGTGTTGAATGCAATCCTTCTTACCCACAACGAAGAAACCGGCTTCTAGAGATGAGGATAAAGGACAGATTATTCCAGCAGCCAACAAATCCTTGATGTAAGTCTCCATTGCCTCCCGTTCTGGTCTTGAGATGGTGTCCAGTTTTCCCTTTGGATAAGGAGCGTTCCGAAGTAATTCAATGGCCATATCATATGGTTGATGTGAAAGCAAGGATAATGCTTATTCCTTGCTGAACACTTCTCCTACGCCATGTTACTCCTGTGGAACTCGTGGCAGATCAGGCGGTACAGACTGCAACATCTGAGGAGAAACCGACTGAGAAACCGCAGACTTAAGACAATTAGCATGACACCCAGAACTCCAACTAATTATCTTGCCGGTTCCCAAGTTAATAGTGGGATTATGTTTTACCAACCACAGACAACCCAGGACCAAAGGTATGTATTACTGTGCATAAAGAAGCCAAGAAAAGATGGAAAAATTTCCAAAAGGCATCAAATGACAGATTAGACATTTGTATAAAATGTCACAAAAAGTTAGATTTTATTTCCATCATTTACACTTTCAAAATAATAGAAAACAAAAAAATGGCATCATCAAAAGTTTGGGCACCCTGCAGAGTTTATAGCATGCACCGCCCCCTTTGGCAAGTATCACAGTTTGTAACCGCTTATGCCACACGCTTATGCCAAATTGGCGTGTCATACAGTGCCTTGCGAAAGTATTCGGCCCCCTTGAACTTT